>NC_056725.1:1362241689-1362501689 GCF_019279795.1 Protopterus annectens
ATACAGCCATTTCAAAAAGTTTCTTGGGCATGGGTGTGTCTATTTGCAGAGTGCTGCCAATACAGAGTGTTTCTTGCACTATACAGAGTATGTGGCAAAGTGCAGCCATTTTGGAAATTTCAGTGTGCTGTATACTGTTATTCGCAAAGTGCAGTTATTTCGAGGTGTTTAACTTTAACATTATACAGAATTATTAACTCTAGTAGGTATTTAGAAGTATTCCGAGCAGGGTAGAGTCTGTTTCCAGTTGAAAATCCTCTATTAAGCACACATACAAGCAATCCAACCAAAATAAATAAATAAATAAATAAACAGAATCATTGTTTATTATTTTTTGTTTTGTTTGGATCGAATATTTCGAAATAAGTTTTTATTTTTTGATTTAGGACGTTATTAAGTTTACTTCTACTACCATTTTTTGATTTTTTTGTGCTTTTTAATATATAGTGATAGACATACAGCAATTGTAAAACTTCCACACAGAAAAGTTTCTTACACTGTTTTGAAACATTGTAGTTCCTAATGGAACACTGTATGCTGAGAACTCTGATAGTTAATATGTGCTACAGAAACCCATATAGTTCAGATAAAGGCATGCACATACCGGAATACAAAGAATCATTCAAATGCAAGCACGTCAGATAGTGAAACGCTGTGCTGAGACTTCTGGGCACATATCAGCAATATCATATGTAGTGTAACATCCAGGACATTAGAAGCATTTTGGATGATCATGTCCCTATAGTAGCAAGCGCTAGTATCCCACATACACAGTACACGCAAACAAAGAAATATACACAATATATGTCAGTATAGCCACCATGCCGATTGATTCTTCCAGAGTTAGGTAGGGATCGTACTCCATTCACAGCTCCTCTAGCCATACTATCCATAAAGAGATATAAGTGAATGCTGATCCACATGCATGTACAATTACACAGACGTCATCATGAATTAGTATCATAGCGTTCAACCTGTTGGCACAAAACATCTGGACAAATCCAAAGATAATGGGGGTCAAAGCCTCCCAAATAGGGACAAATTGTAAATATTGCTCTTAAAAAAAGTTGCTAGAATAAAAGGTTTTGTGTTACCATGCATTTTCTGAAGGATATGAAGTCTGAAACTCAGATGGTTTAGCGAATTCAGTCCACACTGATTTGCCACAAAATCTAGAAAAACTACAGATTTTATGAGGGACACACTAAACATATGAGTAAAAAATCTGGACAGTTGAGAGGTAGCACATGCATCTCTACCAGCTTTCCAGTAACTGCAGTCCAGCTTTGCTGTTGGCCTTGAATGTTGAACCATACCACTGTAGAAGACATGGTAAGGCCTCATACTGAATATTTTGGAGCCACATGAATGTATAACTGCACCCATTTAAAAAGATGAGAACAAATCCACTGAATATTCACTAACAACTGTGAGACGACTTAATAGCTATAAAGAGTGGTTGCTAGAATTGACATTGCAACCTATCGGTTACAGGCTTATCAGAGGTGACTAATTGCAATATACAAATATTTCCAGTGTTTTTAGAATGTTCTTGCTTCTTTTTCAGAATTTCCTTTAAGACACACAAGTATACTACTAGGAATAAGAACAATCTTTTTGAATTGCCTGTTTTAATACTGACTTGGAGAGGATCTATTTTGATTGTAGTGCAGGTAGGTTGCAAAATGACTTGCCAGTCTCATTTAGGTTACAAATACATTTACTTTCAAAACAAACCCAGGCAAATGGTTTGGTAACAGAGTTTATTCAGACTGGATACTAATTGCAAGACAGCCACAACTAATGCTTTGAGTTTTGCATTGACATTCATAGCATGATGTGGCTGCTATTACAAATTATTGCCAAGGAAGGTGCACAGTGGAGGCATGATGTGTGTTGTTAGGAAGTTTAATAAACGTTAAAGTACACCTACGATGTAATTAAAATATAGTACTCACACAATGCAATATTGTTCTCATCTGCAAACTGTGTATTGTTATGGGAGCTCCAGCTTAGCTATTGTATAAAAGAAAAGATAGGAACATACACACACACACACACACACACACACACACACACACACACACACACACATGCAGTTTTGCCTCCCCTAATGTGTATTGTCAGACATTTCTGATACTTACATTATTCAAATATTTAATTCCCTTCACCAACCAAAAAATGTGTTTTAACCCTTCGGAAATTTAGCATCAAGGATCAATGTGAGTGGACAGTTTATTTATTTGTATTTGTTTTCTGGGGTACAGCACTGATCTCCATGGAGCTTTTTCAGACTCAGCCCAGCAGCAGTGTCTGGTTAAGAGACTTGCTCAGAGTTAAACAATTAGGCAATGGAAGCTGAGAGAATCAAACCTTGCACCACTGGACCACAGGAAACAGCTCAAGTTAGTTAATCAAACACTAGTTAACTGCAAAAAGACACTCACACACACTCACACACATAGGGTCTTAAAATCAACCCACTCTTGACATTTGTCCAAAAGCTATAGTGCTGACAAATATAGTCAATATCTATGCATATATATTTTTAGCACTATAATGTAAGCAGTTTCATCTAGCAATTACTTTTCTAACTAGAAATGGGAAAACTTTCAGTAGTTTCTGGTAAGCTATTTGATGCCTGGGAGAATAACTTAAGGGTATCTTGTTGGGTGGCAGTGGAATGTGTGTACGTGTGCAGCAAACATGTAAAATGCCACATCACTGAATGCCTCAGACTCACTGCAGAGTAATTGAAAGTTCAGTGTAAAGAGAAGAGCCATTGTAATTGGAAACAAAATAACTTGTATGGCAAATTTCTTTGAATGCTTACAACTGGCCTGGGATTAACAAATATTGCTTGATAAATTGCCAGCTTAAACTGAGAACATTAGCTAGATAATAGATGTTTTTGCCTTATTTGGTTATTAATTATATATTTTATCACAGAATTTTGATGATTAGTTTAATTTTAGAAGTTAAGTTTAAGTGAACTGTGTAGGTTTTAAAGTTTTTCAAAGCTTTTTCTATTCATTATTGTCTTATTGAACATAAGTGTAAATTTATGTATGTTAGTTAAGGGAGAGTATCTTTAAGATATTACTAAATTTTAGCAGATTTTAAATTTTACAATGTGATTCTATTTTATGAATATGCATAGTATTTAAAAGAATAAATGGTGTTTTAGCTGGTGTGTGTGTGTGTGTGTGTGTGTGTGTGTGTGTGTGTGTGTGTGTGGTTGCGTGTGTGCGTGCGTGTGTGCGTGTGTGCGTGTGCTCGTGTGCATGTGTGCTCGTGCAATGTGTGCATGTGTGCGTGTGCGCGCGCGCGTGTGTGTGTGTGTGTGTGTGTACACACACACACTTTATATTTTTTCTATTATACAAATAATAAGACACTTAAAGGGTTAGGAAGAGTGGGAAGACATGTGATGTTCCCCCGGATTCATGAAGCTCGGCGCAAGGCCGGTGTAAGGCCTGCGCCGGCCTTGCGGCGTATATATGGTGTAGTAGCGCCATATGCATATTAATGAAGGTGCGCTGCCACCACATCCACGTGCATAGGACACGTGCGCGAGTGCATGGGGCGTTACTAAGCTGCACCCGGAGGCGTGTCAATGTCGGCTGTCGATGAGCAACCTAAACTGCTGAATATTATAGTCCGCCTGCAATAGTAATCGCACCTATCAGTGTCCGTGGATAATGAAACATATGCAAAGCATGCAAGACAGTTCCCAGCCACACAAAATGGAGAACCAAACAGAAATGCACGCAACACAATATGAGTTTCTGTTCATGGAACAAATGATATTTAAAATTGTGTGTCCATAATGTACTGCACTGTAAGTAGTTATACCCAGTGGAAGTGAAGCGCATCATGTCAGCGCGCCACCAATACACACGTCTAGCCTCATGGGCAGGGTCACCAGCAGTCCCACAGTGGTAGTGATAGTACACAGCTGGGCAGTTGTGGCCATATAACAACCGTAAAGAAACCTGACAGTCCAAATTGTATACCAAACTCACACAAACATATGAATATTAAAATGTGCTATACACATGAACAGGAACGTAACCGGCACATACACATAGGATGCTATATGCGGAACTGGGACGTCCAAATGCAGAACCCATGCATGCAAATGCAATATGCAACAACCCCTGTATAGCACATAACCCGCACCCATGTCCGAATGTCCACCAAATCCAGCTACTAGCCTTGCGCAGCCGTACACCTACACATAGCGAGTATTCCCCATATGTAGTAGGAAGTATCATCCTAGGCAGTGTCAGGATTGCAAATATGTATCCCACGTGTGTAAACATCCCATCACAGTTACGTAAATCCAAATGCCCGCACGTCCATGTTCTGGCAAAATGTGTGTACATCCCGTGTGGGATAAGTAACCTGTTGAAACATCAGAGTTGTTTACACGCCACGGTGTCTAGTACTGTACACATCTGGACAAAACATGTATGTGTAGTCACGGTACTGTTCAGTTTCTAGACAGACATGCAAAACATACTACGCAGGATGGAACACCTGTCCACCATGCAGGTCTCCCCACTAGTGTTGCCACCTGTTCAGATGCCCAAGGTGGGACATTTGTTGTAGAAATGTGAGAATTTGCAGGATAAAACATACCCCCGGCCAGTGCAAAGGACAGAATTACACTTGTTTGCCAACATAAAAGCTTATTTCATAGCATTTGAATTGCTTATGCTATCCCAAATAATAGTTATGTGTTTCAGATACAAAATACCTGTATCATGCAACTATTAAAGAAAATAAGAAATATACCTTTGTCTTAAAATCACAGGACACTTGCCATGTCTTAGGTTTCATCGCAGGACACAACTGTCCAAAGTGGGACTTCCCCTCGCAAAGAGGAAGAGGTGGTAACCCTACTCCCCACTGAAGTATCGACATTATATATTCAACTCAATCACATACTGACACCACCTCTCAACCTATTACAGCAACAAAATCTGGACAAAGCCTAAATTGATGGGTGGACAAATAGGGACAGATGTAAATACTGCTCTCACAAACTTTGAAAGTTCACAGAATAATAGTATGTACATTAGCATGAAATGTTGTGAAGGATGTGGGGTAGTCCCCGAGTATTACAGAGGTCCGTACATTTTTACTGTAACAAACCTTCACATATGTTTACTGTACTACTGCATACCTGTAGTTAATTCATAGTTAATTCATGTCCAAAATAATAATCCTCATATGAATGAATACAGGAAATAGTCAAATGTGAATGGGAACACCACTCACTGTGGATTATGTATTGTAACCACCCCCACCCATATTATGTATTGCCAACATTATAAGCTGCTGACAGGTTCCCAAACACCTGTGTCTGTAAACACAGATAAAATAATGTGAATGGGAACACCACTCACCGTGGATTATGTATTGTAACTACCCCCAACCATATTATGTATTGCCAACATTATAAGCTGCTGACAGGTGCCCAAACACCTGTGTCTGTAAACACAGATAAAATGTTTAAACTGGAAAAACTCTGTCCATGTGCTTTGTCTGACATTTGAACACGGTCAGGGCAGTTCCGTTCACCAGGCGGACAAGCCTAAACCCAGATCACCACATGAACACCCTGACAATTAAAGACTTGTATGTGTCAGGACTATAAGCCTTGGGGTTCTGAATATCCCTGTAGTGATTAAATATGCAGCTTGGGTCCAGAGCAGTAGGGAATAGGGAATGTGTAATATGTAGTACCGCATTTTTCCCAGCAGGAGAATGGATGCCTGTGTCGTAAGTGAAGCGGTGAGGCATATGTTAATGTAGCTATGTACTATGGGTATGCATTTAAATGAGTCAGAACACCAACAGTATAGTGGTTACAGCATCCGGCCAACGCAAATGCAGTCCCGGTTCAACTACGACTACAGCACATATAATGTTAAAGTGTAATGAATGCGTCTGTGCTGTACAGACATTTAAATATGTAAAGGTGAACGTGTGTTTCGCATATGTCCGTTAACCGGATTACAGATATTTTACTGGTACTGTCACAAGTAATAAAGCCCACGTAAGCACAAAGACTTAGTAAACATATGTAACCCACAATAAGGATATGCATGTGCGCCTGCGCGTAACCCATAATAAGGAAATGCAAGTGCGCCTGTGCGTGTGTAATCCGCTCACAGCATAGCAAATGAATGCTGGTTTCTACACGTAATGTCTATATATGGATATATACATTTGTGTATAGATATATATCCACAGACTTAAACTAAATAAATATATGAAATAAAGAATGTACAGACATATATATATATATATATATATATATATATATACATATATATATATATATATATATATATATATACACACAAACACATACAACATTAATTGATATATACCTAACAAACATATAAACAAATGTCCTCATAGATATAACACATGTACATAAATAGGTTACACCATAGCTAGTATGGATAGACATACAGACATGCAAGTAAGGTAAATACACTGCTGCTCTCAAAACTATTTCCCGGAAAGTATCAGTGTGCCAGATCTGTAAGTCCTACTCTTTAAACATGGATATAGGTGTCCTTTGCAGGACCCCAAAAATTGTGAATCTATACACGCACTGTCCTGTAATGATTGCTGCAAAGAAGTGTCATCCACAACTACAATATAGCTGTACATGCAACAGTAGCTTGTGCAAGTGTAATAACGCATGGGTTGACAGAATGTATGACATATGTCCCGACATGCGGAGAGTGGATAGTGCTTAGAAGTGTCGTCATACTTTATTATCGCTCACATTAAATATGTGTTATGACTACTGTGGAGGGGTGTCAGGTCTGGGAATCATGGGTATGCAATAATGGGCCTAGGTGCCTAGGTGTTGGTTGGCACAGATTAATGAAGTCCGCCCCATGGGAGTGATTAATATTCCTATGTGGGTATAGCAGACGCCTCTAACTTCCAAAAATGAAGAACCCATCTACTGGATATTGTGTAAACTGTTGGAGGAAGACGTAGGGAGTTATATTAGTGTCGTGTAAGCCATTATCATGGATGTACATGCGTACGAATAAGATGGTAACCATACCTCTCAATCAGAATAAGACATCTGGACAAAGGCATTTTAAAATAAGTACAAATAGGGAATATCTCAAATATTCCTCTTACAAAGTCAGAACATTGATAGAATAATGGATCAGTCATTAGTATGAATGTTTTGAGGGTCATTAATTGTAAACTACAAATGTCTGTCATTATTGTCTAACCCCACAGTCCCTAATGACTTCCCACTAAATTACCAGAAAGGCACAATATTATTAAAAAAGGAACAAAATCAGACGTCTAAGTTCAGGACATTTACCCAAAATGTGTACAGTTGAGAGGTATGAAGGTAACCCTGACCTAAATAAATGTACAGAACTAGTGAGATTAGGTGGACAGGTGTGAAGAAAGATGTGATGACAAATGACAAAACATGTATAAGTCAAAAGCATATACCTCGATAAATTTGGATGAATACTAATGCCCTGTGATAGTCAATGTGGAAGGTTAATAGAAACAACATAAATGTGTCCCTCAGGGTGCTATGCAGTGTCCCCAATACAGTGTTCAGTCTCCCACACTCGCATGTGAGTTCTGCCACCGACGGAAAGCGCAAATACCGGCAAACACATAAGGTAGATGATAGCAGAATATGTTTTGATTACCACCTGTCGGCTTTTGTGAGGAACACAACACTCTGGGCGGGTGTGTCCTACAAAAGGAATGTAATGGCATCTGGCCTGTGATTTCTTCATATATTGTGTGTAGTGGTGTAATAAAATGACATATCTTGTATCAGAAACAGATACATGTTATAGGAAACAGTATCATCGACTATACCACTACAAGACAAATCTGAAGGTATGAAAAGTGCTGAAGTAGTCAGTTTAGTATTGACCGCAGGTATGTGTGGACTTGTCAAATGTCACAGCTGTACATATAGTTCCTATAGGGCTGTCACCTCTACAAATGATGAAAGTGGGAGGTGCTCTGTAGAAATGACAGACGTAGCAGGTCAAAACATACCTACAGCCATGCTTACTCCACAAATAGACATATTAGCACACATCAAAGCTTAGGCCAGGATTCACAAAGCTTTGGTCGGTGTGTATGAGTAGAGTAAGAGTAGAGCAAGGCAAGATGTCTGCCAAGCTATTCAGCGATATCCTGTAGGGGTGTGTAACACAGCCCCTTAAGCAACGTTACGGACAATGTTAGGATATGCAAATTACCCCATTTGTAGGTGAAAGCTATGCAAATGATGTAAAATATGTGATACATGAAACAGTAAGCTGTCCGTGCAAGAGTAGAGTTATGTGCAGAAATGTACACGGATGTTAACCGAGTAACGTTCTGCAAGTAGCTAAACGGAGCAATGTCATCTGCAAATAAAGGATGGATTTAGGTGAAGAAGCATGCCAATGGCCAAATATAAGGCCAGTGGCATGTATTTCCATTGGAAATTAATAAAACTCTAGTTGTCCTCCCCTGATCTCCGGTGTTTAAGCGTAGCGCAGCGGCGCGAGTAAGCGCTGTGCATACAAAACAAGACAAATATGTAAAATATACATACAAATTGTAATGTCAGTTAAAAGTTAGTTTGTCATGCAGGTGAATGGCAAGCTGAAGACAACATGGCTACTGAGTAGTGGTTGCTGTGTGTGGAAGCGCACTCTCAGAGATGTAACCAAGCATTAGTAGGCAATCCTATGCAATTGAGGCTGAGGATAGTGAAGCACAATTTGTCATGCCATATGGGCCAAGCCTCTACAGTGTAAGAGTAGGTTAAGGGGACTATCAGCGTAGAAGATAGGTGACATCATGAGTGTGTATGTATGCAACACTGTAATCTTATTGGAGCAGTGTGTCACATGTCTGCTGTCAGTGACTCATCAGTGGAAGAGGCGTGCTATGATTTATCCTAGGTAAAGTCAGCAAACTGACGGTGTACGCAATGGATATCACTGAAGTTCCTTGCAAACCTGGTGAAGTGTGTTTGCGCCCGTGCAAGCCTGTAAGCCCGAGTAAGCATGTGCGCATGTGTGTCAGCCCGTGTGCGCGAGTTGAAGAATGAGTAAGCTACTGTAAGATTGTTGCAGCCCGTGTAATATTGTGTAAGCCAGTGTAAGTGTTTGTACGCATGCATAAGCCTGTGTGCACACGTGGAAGCGGATATGCACTTCACTGTGCTCCTATGCGCGGCGCCGCTCACTGTGGACACAAACAGTGAAAAGGAAGGTAAACAAATAGCAGTAAGTTAACCAAGGAGAACTACCATAGTTAGCAGGTGGAAACAATCAGACTGAGTATATTACACAGCCAGTACAGTAGGCCAGCACAGCATGTACAACTCTACAAACAGCAGTCCACCATGTTTTTCTCAGACACACTGCAACACTGTAGTATACTAAGAGAAGTGAAAACTGTAAAAGCTTAACTGAGGCAACATAATGTTAGGGGTTGCCATTGCTATTATACGTCAACATATGCAACATGTGGAGGGTTGTGCCAATATGAATGCTGCTCAGGATCACACAGTGAGTAGACGGAGAGGAGTGTGCAGGCACAGGGTAACCTACCAGGGGCTACATGAGCTGGTGATAGTAGAGCGCTATAGAGTGGACAGAGACCTCCTGCAGAAGATTGTGGATCTGTGCAGGCCATGTCTCACACACAGAACCAACAGAGGGAAACCTATCCCATTGGAAACCAAGGTATGTGTTGCCCTAAGGATACCAGCAACAGGTACCTTCCAGAGATCAACTGGTGATATGATGTGGATTTTACAAACATCAGCATCCAGGGTACTGCACCAGTTCATGAATGCCATGTCAGCACGTCAGTGATGATGTATATATCCCCAATTCCTGTAAGGTATTGGGCAGCAATATGTGTCTTTTCCACACAATAGTGGAATACCCTAAGTACTGTGTGCAATACACTGCACGCACATATGCATCAAAGCACCAGCCAGTGATAGGTAGGGCCTACATCATCCACAAGGGCTTCCCCTCCATGAAGTAGCGGTTTGTGTGTGATGGCCAGCCCATAATAATGAATGTGTGTGCTGGATGCCTGGAAGCTGCAATGCTTCCGATATGTGGCATCTGACGCAGCTGTACAAAACATTTGGCAATGGGGACAACCCTCATGGTCACCTAGTGGGGGATGCTGGATGTGCAGTTCAACTGTGGCTGATGACACACATCAGAAATGCACACACACATGAACAGGAATGCCATAATGAGGCACACGCACATACAGAAACATTACTCTAGCATGTGTCTGTGTCACTCAAGTCACAGTTCTGCTGCCTGGACACATCTGGTGGAGCATTAAAGCACTTGTCAACTATATGTACCAGAATTGTCTGTGGCCTAGGTCATCTGTGTCTCACACACACACACACACACACACACACACACACACACACACACACACACACACACACACACAAATGACAGTTTATATACATAGTGTGAGTGACTGTTCATGTATGTGTATTACTGCAGAACAGTTCAAACACAGCAAAGTATGTCAATAATGGACATTCATCATAGTTGTACAACCACCTTGGAGGATATGCATGCAGAACTCTCATTGCATATGTGATACAGTGATGTACTTCAGAATACCATTGTAAATGCAAATATCAAATGACAAATGACATAGCACATATCTATATGTACACATTGTTACCCATTATACATATTGGGGTGTAATACCTATGTGTTACTGTTGGTAAAGTATGTGTAGTACATGTGGATAACTGACTCTGTTTAGCCTTATAGGTGTACAGCATGGGTTGGATAACACGTATCTGTCTGTATGATACCCTTGTGTAGAATAACTGTGTCATGTGCAGAATGCATTCTAGGCCACAGTATGAATTCCCAGATGTGGACAGGAATATCCCTATTGTCTTTGCTTGTAACTAACATGGCTATATGTCAAGCAGTAATGGTCCCAGCAATGTGTGGCGGTCAATACCAGTGCATACTGGTATACTATAGTACATGTAGGATCCACATCCTACTGTGTGTCCTACATGTGTGGGTCAGTTGTGAAGATATCATATAACAATTGGTTATTCAGACTGTTGAGGTCGTGTCTACTACCATAATGCAAAACAATCACAGATAGTAACAGTATCACCCACAGCACCGTGTAAAACCATAGCAATCACACATGTGTAGACAAGTACAACAATATGTGTAGTATAATGCATACTGGCCACCAATAGAAACTATGAAGTGTTAACAGTGTGAAATACAGGGCATGTCACCATTCCAATGTGTCCACTATACATGTACATGCAGACAGTGCACCTTCACCATGTTCACATATAAATACATGAAAATCTGTACTACACACATCACACACGTACTGCACACTCTGAAACACATGCTGCCAATACTACACACGTCAGTCAAATGGCACATGGATGGATAATACATCTTCAGAATTAACAGTGCTGTACATTATACTACATTGATGATCATAGCTGTAATGTATCATGCCTGCTTACATACACCTAGAAGGAAATCACACTTTGTGTTAACAACATTGTAATATTATTATAGTGCTATGAAGCCACCCTGTGCATCAGCACCATGTTAGTCTGTACCTGCATCAATGTTACACATTACAAGAGGTGGCACAGGTGTCATCATATGCACAGGGTATGTAGTTTCTTTTCCAAAGCCTGTCATTGAACCAGCCAATCAACATGTATGCATTTGTGTGTGTGTGTGAGGGACAACAGGTTTTGCATGGCCCAATGTTGTTGCAATGTGTGTGTGTATGTGTTATCCCTAGCTGTTTGTTTTATGTGTGTCTCTGCATGTACACTGTTTCAGCATGTGTCAGCCATATACTGGAGGTTGTGGGACAGTCACAGACTGTACCTGCCAGGCTGTACAGATAGCCATTCCTGGCCATGGACACCCCTCCATGCATTCAACCATAGTCCAGTCCTGCACCTGGCAATGTATACACATACATACATGGGATCTGTATCACAACCTGTGGATAAACGGGTGTCAGTAATGTTAACCTGATTTGCATAGTATTGTCATGTAATACATAGTTATATGAGCAATACTCATCCTCCAAAGTAATAACCACTGCTGACTGCTGCAGAGATGTGCACATGACCGTTTAAAGGTGCTGTACTATCATTGTTTTCAATGTCCCTGGTAATACCCATCAACAAAATAACTGGTCACTACACAACTATAACCCAGGATCACTACAGCACACAGTATGTGCACTATCACAGAGCCATAGCACATTCAGATACATCCAAGGTGAACATGTACAGACAATGCAGCACATTCAATAGTGCTAATATCCACATACATATTACAAATATATATATATATATATATATATACACACACACACACACACACACACACACACACACACACACACACACACACACACACACACACACTTGGCAGGGCCGGGAGTTGAACATACACCTAACTACCTTATCACACTACAGCATTACGCATTTACAGAATGCGCTACCAAGATTACTGAACACAGCACTCCCAGAGGCATACTTCTAGGTGGGTGCCATCATCCGCAAAGGGAAAGACGCCGATAGGGAATGTATGTGTTGTGAGGCATCTAAAAGCATTACTGTGTCCCCAGGCAGCTGGAAACACACACACACACACTTGGCCGGGCCGGGAGTTGAACATACACCTAACTACCTTATCACACTACAGCATTACGCATTTACAGAATGCGCTACCGAGATTACTGAACACACCACTCCCAGAGGCATACTTCTAGGTGGGTGACATCATCCACAAAGGGAAAGACGCCGATAGGGAATGTATGTGTTGTGAGGCATCTAAAAGCATTACTGTGTCCCCAGGCAGCTGGAAACACACACACACACACACACACACACACACACACACTTGGCAGGGCCGGGAGTTGAACATACACCTAACTACCTTATCATACTACAGCATTACGCATTTACAGAACGCGCTACCGAGATTACTGAACACAGCACTCCCAGAGGCATACTTCTAGGTGGGTGACATCATCCGCAAAGGGAAAGACGCCGATAGGGAATGTATGTGTTGTGAGGCATCTAAAAGCATTACTGTGTCCCCAGGCAGCTGGAAACACACACACACACACACACACACACACACACACACACACACACACACACACATTGGCAGGGCTGGGAGTTGAACATACACCTAACTATCTTATCACACTACAGCATTACGCATTTACAGAATGCGCTACCGAGATTACTGAACACAGCACTCCCAGAGGCATACTTCTAGGTGGGTGACATCATCCACAAAGGGAAAGACGCCGATAGGGAATGTATGAGTTGTGAGGCATCTAAAAGCATTACTGTGTCCCCAGGCAGCTGGAAACACACACACACACACACTTGGCAGGGCCGGGAGTTGAACATACACCTAACTACTTTATCACACTACAGCATTACGCATTTACAGAATGCACTACCGAGATTACTGAACACAGCACTCCCAGAGGCATACTTCTAGGTGGGTGACATCATCCGCAAAGGGAAAGACGCTGATAGGGAATGTATGAGTTGTGAGGCATCTAAAAGCATTACTGTGTCCCCAGGCAGCTGGAAACACACACACACACACACACACACACACACACACTTGGCAGGGCCGGGAATTGAACATACACCTAACTACCTTATCACACTACAGCATTACGCATTTACAGAACACGCTACCGAGATTACTGAACACAGCACTCCCAGAGGCATACTTCTAGGTGGGTGACATCATCCGCAAAGGCAAAGACGCGGATAGGGAATGTATGTGTTGTGAGGCATCTAAAAGCATTACTGTGTCCCCAGGCAGCTGGAAACACACACACACACACACACACACACACACACACACACTTGGCAGGGCCGGGAGTTGAACATACACCTAACTACCTTAATAGACTACAGCATTCCGCATTTACAGAACGCGCTACCGAGATTACTGAACACAGCACTCCCAGAGGCATACTTCTAGGTGGGTGACATCATCCGCAAAGGCAAAGACGCTGATAGGGAATGTATGTGTTGTGAGGCATCTAAAAGCATTACTGTGTCCCCAGGCAGCTGGAAACACACACACACACACTTGGCAGGGCCGGGAGTTGAACATACACCTAACTACTTTATCACACTACAGCATTACGCATTTACAGAATGCACTACCGAGATTACTGAACACAGCACTCCCAGAGGCATACTTCTAGGTGGGTGACATCATCCGCAAAGGCAAAGATGCTGATAGGGAATGTTTAGAGAGTGAGCAGTCTGAAAGCATATTACTGTCCCAAGGTAAACGTAGACAGACACGGCAGTGCTGTCATCGGGCCAACTAAATATCTATGGAGCACTACAACACTAAATAGTTACAGGATGTGCCACAGACAGTACACCCTTCGAGAGAGCAACCAGTGTGTTCAATGTAGGCATCCATCGTGACATTGACAATGGACATCTGTTGCCTGGATGACCACCATGGCTATACAGGATGTCAATGGCCATGCCCACACGCTTAGTATCACACGTCTGTTTGGAATGTACTGTGTGTCCATGTACACAACGGCGTACTGGGCATGCTCACACACTTAGCAGTTGCAAAGGGCCATCTTGCATGCACACGGATTCTAATCACGGAAGGGCGCAGTTTGGAATGTACTGTGTGTCCATCTACACAACGGCGTACTGGGCATGCTCACACACTTAGCAGTTGCAAAGGGCCATCTTGCATGCACACGGATTCTAATCATGGAAGGGCGCAGTTTGGAATGTACTGTGTGTCCATCTACACAACGGCGTACTGGGCATGCTCACACACTTAGCAGTTGCAAAGGGCCGTCTTGCATGCACACGGATTCTAATCACGGAAGGGCATAGTGTGGAATGTACCGTGTGTCCATCTACACAACTGCATACATGGACTGTACTGTGTGTCCATCTACACAACAGTATACTGGGCATGCTCACACACTTAGCTGATGCAAAGGGCTGTCTTGCATGCAGATGGAGTGTACACACAGAAGGGCACAGTACAGAAGGGCACAGTAAGGTATAACTGTCCTCACACACAGGGCGGTCACACATGCAGTGACCTGTATACACACAGCTGCCATCACAGCTGTCACGCGTGCAGGTCACACACGTACACACTGCAGTGTACACTGTAGCTGTCAAGTCAACACCATGTCATCGGTGCAGCACTACACAGCCTTACAGTACCACAACACCATGTGACACATGACCACTGGGCTGTACAGAGGTGTACACCAGCTGTGCAGAGTACACATGTACCAACAGGGATCCAACAGGTGTTATGCATTGCAATGATACCAGTATACATGAACAGGTCGGCTCAAGACATATCACGGCCCTTACACAGCTGTGACACCTGACTGTTGCTGTACACCAATGAACACACGTCTGGATATGTCATACATGTGATTGTGTGGATGTGTGCATGGACTGCACACACAACACATACATACATAGCCTTTGATGTACCTCGTGCATAACACTGGCCTAATCAATGCTACACACGAATGGAAGGTGGGCCCATGTCTGTTGAATGCTCACACTACAGGGGGTAGCAATGTTGACCGGGACACATATCCTTGTACTGGTCGCCTGTGACACCCGTGATATCATACCACAGTCCATGTGTTATGTATGTCAACACACATGTCCAACAATAGCAATGCATACAGACATGGCAACAGGAGACACATGTGACATCTGTACTGTGCATGCAGCAACCATGCATGTGCAGTGGCCGATGTCCGTAACATAGTTGCACCTACCTACATGCAGTCGCAATGCAGACCCATCATTGACACCTGTATACGGTGACATACAAACAGCATGTATGGAGGGATGTGTGTACATAACGTGGTGAACCACCTGTGTAGATGTATGTGTGCAGGGGGTGGCTCACAGTTGTGTCACACACCATCCTATCATGCCATGTGCAAACAGTACGCTATGTCGCTGTTACGTGATGGTGCTGACATAATGCATACACAGCGGTCAGGTGTTACCAACTATATGTCACATGGCACCTGTAACACCTACAACCTCCCATTTGCATATAGCAGCACATTTGCCAGATATAGCGTTGGTACACATAATGCAATCAATACCGCTGCATGTCTATCAAACGTGTCATCATATGGCAGGTGTATCATTCCCAGCACTGCCATGTGTGTCTGAATGTGTGACCAGAGATGCCACATATCGTAGGAAATATGTCCCAGTTGTTACACATCCTTGTACACCGTTGTAGAGATCTGTATATACGTCAGTGTGGGAAGCATGACGTTGGCCGGTGTGGTGCATCACACATGTCGGCTGTCCGTATACACATGTGTGGTCACCACAGTGTGTGTGTCTGTATGTATGTCTGGTGCTTGGTGTGAGGGTGTATGCTAATATACGGTGAGAAATGATCACTAACCCCACGTGGTGACTAACCCGTAATGGTGATGCATTGCACTACCCTGTTGATGCCATAGGTCCCAGCCATACTGGCTACCTGTGCATGTTCCTTCTCTGTGACACATCGTGTGGGTCCATAGTACTGTGAGGGTGATGACCACATAGGCAAGGGTCCCCACCTGCACACTATGGGGTGTGCATTATAGTGGTGTACACCCCGTGAATGTGGCCATGTTCCTGTACTGTTACAGGGTCCTACTGCTGCACAGTGTGGCCTCCAGCTACCAAGTGACACCTCACAACATCATTGGCCAGACCGCTGTGTACAACCCCTGCACCATGTCACCATACCTGTAATGTGTCCTGCTATGTATGTCACGTCTCTGTCCAGTGTAGCCTGTGGCACTGACCACATGCATCAGGTGCAGTATATGTGCGGACATCTGTGTCATGTTGGTGTTTCCAACAGTCAGGTTGAGGGTACATGTAGCATGCTGATATTGCCAGACGTGCCTGTGAGTAATCCACAGTTACACGTAGGGGACTGCAAACACTGCTACCTGTAGGCACATGCAAGTACACCATAGGAGGGAACCAGGGTATTACAACCAACATGGTGCTACAGATGTAACCGAAACACATACCGTGAACACATTACAATGCATGCTGCACCTGCACTACATGGTATGACCGGTGCATGTCGACAGTACACAACCTATGTCACATACACATCTCTCAGTATTCACACACAACCACTGCAACATACATATCCCTCACTATGCATACACAGGTAATATTACATACACATCTCTCAGTATTCACACACAACCACTGCAACATACACATCCCTCACTATGCATACACAGGTAATATTGCATACACCTCTCACTATGCTGTTCACCCTGTGCATTAGAATATTTGTGCATAACCCTGCACCGATGGTGTGGATGACAGGGATGCGGCACAGGCTTCATCATATGCACAGGGTGATATGTTTGCCAGGGGCATAGGCTGCACCAATGGATAACATCATGTGTGTGTAAGAGCCGGTGAGTTGACTGGACATGTCTGTGCAGAATGCATGTGGATGTTGTGGAGCCCTACAGTTGTGTTTGCTGTGTGCGTGTATGTGTACACAGTTCTGCCATTTGTGAGGCCTACATGGGGTATAATTGACAGCCCCAGATTGTACAGAGCAGGTTGTACAGCTCACTGTGTCTGTCCATGGCCACGTGACCTGTGCCTGTCTGGGGTTGCACGGGCACTACCAGGTGGAGGTACAGAGTGGCTACTGTCCGACGACACATGTCCGCTGGAACCGTGTCCCCGCTGAGAACATCCAGGGCCACGTCCACGTGGCCTGCTGTGTCCTGATGTTGACAGCGCAGCACCAGCTGCACTGCTACTGCTACCAGCACTATGGGAGTGGGCATGTGAGGTGGCACGCTCACATCGACCTACACTAGGTGGTGTTTCTGGCCTACGTCCACGTGGCCTACACCTCACTCCTACCAGATGTTCCAGCACAGACAGCTCCCGCTCGCGGGTTGCCATGCCTCGGTCAAGGATTCCGACCATTTCACCTAATCGCCCATCCAGAACATTAGCAATCTGCTGTTGAGCATTTGCCAATGCCTGGATGTTGTCATTTAGGGTATGGATAGCAGCCCTCTGCAGCCTCTGCCTTTCTCTGTTCTGCCATTCAGCATGTGCCTGTGCCGCCATTACAGTCTGGAACATGTGTCTGGTGATACCAGCTGCTGCGCTCTGTCCTGCAGGTGCATGTCTGCCAGAGGTCCTCCTATGAGCAGCACCAGCCACATGCCTGTGTGGCACATCTGCAGTCATTACACTGACACCATGGTGTGTAGACACACCTTCTGTAGCCACCACATGTTCCTGTTCCACGCTAACAGACGCTGACTGTCCTTCCTCTATGGCCACTGGTGATGCGGTATGTGTTGGCATCAGAACTGTGTGCGGGGAAGAGGGGGACATAGCTGGGATGGTAACCAGTGGCACAGATTCAGCCCCTGACAACCCTGCCTGTACCTCATGCATATGTTCATCACCACTAGTATCTGTGGGGACACTAACATCAGATGGACCGCAGGAGGGTAACGCACCTACATCACCTGTGAATGCAAAGAAATACTGTAAAGTACAATAGACACAGACACACACACACACACACAAACACAGACACACACACACATAAACACAGACACACACACACACAAACACAGACACACAAACACAGACACACACACACAAACACAGACAGACACACACACACACACACACACACACACACACAAGCACAGACACACACACACAAACACAGACACACACAGACACACCATGCATGTGATTTGTCAGATGGCATGCAGCATGCCTGCGATACAGCAGAGGGCATGCAGCTCAGACATTAATAGTGTTAGTAAGCATACCTCCCTGGGGTGCACACTACAGCAAGCAGGTGTCATATCAGTAGCCATGCAGCTCACACAATCATGGTAGTATGCATGCATCCCCGTGATACACCATGTGGCCCAGAACAGGATAACAGTACACATGGCTGACGTGACCTTGACATGTAATCTGCTGACATGTGCATTAACATGCATACATGTCTGACACAATGGCGTCCTGACACATGTACAGCATCATAATGGGCTTCACATTGCAGTGTTGTGTGTATGCCCTACAGATAGAATACATGTTTAGCAAGTGTGCATGAGCATGGGAGGGTAGTGTGAGCCTATACAGCTATACAGTGTGAAGTACAGACACTGTGCCATTGCATGGCATCATGAGGCATCTATGTTGCTGTAGAATGCATAATATGTACACATTGCATAGCCATAACTGCAACACAGTCGTGATGTTCAACAGCTCGTATATGGTAGACTTCAGTGACACCTCCAGTAGCTGTGCACAGGCTTTTAGGTTGTCCAGTGTACCACATCAACTATATAATCGGTCAACTAAGGCTATAATTGGACCATGTGTGGACAATGTGCAACAGGGTGTATACACATCCCAAGTACTGTGTGGCTACATGTCTCTGGCCATCCCCCATGGCCATGTGTGCACATGTGTTGGCCAGTTGTGTGTGATGGGCATCTATCTCACATGTCTGTGTTGTCCCATATGACATACACCCATAGATGTCAGATATGTCACAATCCACAGGGCTATGCAGACAACGGGTTGTATGTTTGGTATGTGGGGTATAGGTCATGCGATAGTGTGACAATATTGCAGACAGAACACTACATGTCTGGGACATGTCAGGTGGCACATCACAATGTGTGCACCCAATGCAGGGGCATATGACACAATGGTGACACCTGTGGGCTGCCCATATCACAGCTCACTGTGTGGTACTGTGTGCGTACCACACATGTTGTTCCAATGCATACTACATATGCCTCCATTGTAGAACACCTCCACCGTTGTATGCACAGCTGACCACACATGTCGCAATAACAAGTACTGTGGTTTCAAGTCGGTGTATCATTACGTTTGTATATATTGCACATGGGTGGCCTGTGTGAATGAAGGGTGGTGCGACCTGCATATCGTGACTGGAACAAACATCAGGTGTGCAAGTGTTAACTGGTCACATGGCAAATAGATCTACACTGTAACATGCCTGATACTGATGACAGTCTCACCTGCAATGGACTCATGTCTGTGCGGCACACCAGAGGTACCTGTATAGGGGTTACACACCAGTATGAACATTATCCATGACTGTATGACAGCCACAGGTTGCACTGTGCATGTGAACACATTCACCTGTGTAATAGCATATAGTATGCACATGTGTGCATACACAATGTAGCATACTGTAGTATGCAGCATGTGTGTCCACATACCTTGCATATGTTGATACTTTACATAATGTACAGTGACACATGCAACTACATGGGATATAATAGCCATATGTGCAGTACTGACTTACCAGGCAACTCCAGGCTCATTGGTTGGGAGACACCCACCTCCACGATGGCAGCTAGTGTTTCTGGATGCTGTTCCCTGGGTGTCCCCAGACTGGCCAGTAGCTCCTCGGTGTGTGTGAGTGGGGGCTGGGTTGGTGGCCCACCACCTGTTTCACCTTGTTCTTTGGCGATTGCAGTGGCACGCTGTTTTGCATGTCATATCAAGTCCGTGCAGTGTCTGCGCACCTGCTGGTAGGTGTGGTTATGGCCACCCACATCGTTCACCCTCCTGCGTAGATCCTGCCACAGGTCATCCCACTTCTGGGCATGCTGTGGCACATGGCTGAACAACAAGTCATAGTTGTCATGGAGCTGTGGGATGAGGACATCATCCTCCTGGCGGGTGTATGCTGGGAGGTGTGTACGGGGCCTTATCTGTAAGACATAATGATGGTGACAGGTCACAGTTTCAGAGATGTACAGAGATACTGCTGCACATACATTTCTATGACATCTACTACATCTGCACAGTTATCTTTGCAAAGCATCATGACACTGACACGCATTGGATATCATCACCATATATGTGTCACCTCATTACAGTGTTCATACTCCATGTAAATGCTGTCTTGCTGTGGGCATGTCTATTTGCCTGCACTTGTGTTCTTACCTATCTGCACATGCCTGGATGTGTCCACGGTACTACTGTTGACCTGGATGCTGTGTATATGTCACATATCAACACAGACACAGCCGTAATGGACTTGAGCAGTGACAATGCACACATACACATGGACACCTGTACATGCATGTGTTTTGCCATATACATCTACACAGCACTGTACAACTGTTCAACATCCTGCCACGGATCGCCTGTATTGCACATGTGATAGACATGGGACAATGGCTAGTCAGACGACATTCGCAGGGATGGTTATCAACCATAGCATGTGTGGGCACAGTTTCCAAGCTGTAACAGACAGCCATTGTGCCACCGCAAGGTGCATCAGTGCCACATTACTGATCCAGTCAGTTGATAGTACATCTACCATGCGGCCATCACACCATGTATGACTGGGATGACATGTGTGCAGCTTTGATGGACAGGGTTGCATGGTATGGCAAGAGTATGTCGCATATATGGCACAGGGATCTGTCCAGCCTGTGGCGATCCTAGTATTAGGATGGTGGCTGTCCATGACATATGTCTTATAGATCAGGATATGGACATGTAGCATGTCCATCATCATGGTGTAGCAAATGTCTTTCTGCAAGGTAGACAGCATGCTGCATAGTAGAGGTGAGGATTGTGAAGGCTGGTATTGCACATCCATGCATAGCCATTACCCCTTAAAGGTGGTATGTGATCCAATATTGGTCACCACAGTGCTGTATATGCCTGTCCAGTGATCTCCGTGCTCATGGATGGCACCCTGACATGACATGGGTACCTCATATGACTACCTAAGGGGCCTGGAGATGTCACCAAGTCGGGGGGTGCACTGCACAGCACCATCCCTTACACAGTGTCCATAATGTTGACCACAGCCTAGGTAGTAGTTTATGGGCACAGGGATGTTCACCTAGCGGTGACATTGCTGGTATCATCCATCAGACTGTGCACATATGTCACACACCTCACCCACACAGCCCATTCTGTATGTTGTTCACAACACTGACACAGCTATACTGATAGGTCATGGCCATTCACAGCCTTACATACACAGATGCCTAACATTTGTCTGTGTGGTATGGGCTACAATGAGGGTGGGGTACAACACATTAACCCTGTTCTACTGTAGCTGGCACTGGTGTGCTGTGCACATGTCACTCTTGCACCTTTTGTAGTTGTGAGTCTGTCAACAGGCCACTGGTGGAACACTCCTGTGACATGCAAAGGTATTCGTAATCAAATATCCGTGCTGTCTTGTACATCTGTACTGCTAACATCTACAGTGCTAATGGTTCGTGGACATGCACACCATACTCAGCAGGGTTATAGTGTGGTGCCACCCTAAATGACTGTCATCACCACTTGTGGGTTGATATTATCCAACACCCTATCTGTATTGTATGGTCATGCTAGGGACTTGTTCAGAACTTGTGAGCATGTCATGAGCTACTGATTACTATAGCACCCATTCCACACCATTTCCCACAGGTACACTGGCTGTCCTACACTTCCCAGCTTGCTTATGGTACAACAGCTGTTGTACACACATAACGCACATATCCTGTGGGACATGGTTGTATATACAGGCATGTCCAACTGTCACGTACCAGTGCTACTGCCTGTCTATATGAGGAATATGTCGTACATGTGGCAATAGAGCAATTGTCTCATGTACACATTCAATGCTCACCTCCCAACATACGGCACTACAGCCTGTGGGGGATGCACTTCTGCAGCCGTGCTGGGGGCATAGCTTTCAGGTGTACCTCATTACGAGGAATGTACCTCATTTGGGGTTCTAAAAAGTGCATGTTCCTCAAGGGTCCACATTGGAAGGGTCTGTCACACATATATTGTTGGAAATTGTTTACCTGCTAGCCATGGCTAAATAGATGGGAATCATATTAATTCATTAGAATATCTTTTTTATACATAAACCAGCCTATTTTAGCCATCATATGCCCTTCCTAGTTGAAGCTGTTAGTAAGCCAGTTGTAAGTGTTCCACGTTTTGCCCATTTGTCACACAGTATGAGGGCTAATGTTCCTCAGTTTGGGGACAGGAGGTTGACAGCTATGGCTGGGGGTAATGCTGTCACCAACCCTGACTGCACCTGACAGTCATTTGGGGATGTGTAACATTCGCAACACACCCCACCCATCACAGAGTCTCACATGATCTACACCACTGGCCACACCTACGAGGACAACTTGTGCAGTACATCTCCATACTCACTGTAGGCACCAGAGGTAGCCCCCATCATGGAAGACAACATCACCAGCTTATAGCCCACAGACTCATGTGTGCCCATCACATACAGCCAATAGTGAGTGATAACATTCACAACACACCAGTCATAGATGACTCTGTAGGGAGTCACACTGCAGTTCCACACAGCAGGCTACACAAGGCGTTAGTCGCTTACATCTTGCTGTCGGGTAACTGCTTCTGCAACATAACCTATGCACCCATGCCACACCTCACCAGGTACGATATGACTGTCATTCTCCATGTTAGTGTGACTGCCCTGTGATGCCACTTCACAGACTATGTGTGCAGGGACATGCAATAGCTCACCAGTCTTATAGCCCTGAGGGTGTGGGCCAAACCCTGGGGAGCATTTTGCATTTGTCCGGACACGATACCACTGTACAATGACTGACTGGGTCACTTCAACAGTTGCCTATGCTTCTATTGTCATTCCACAGGCATCTGGTATCTGTCCGCTTTGACTGACCTGGTCAAACACAATGCTGTGGCACAGATGACTTGCACCTGTCAGCCCTGGGAGTACAGCTCACATGTAAGGCTCTTGCTGCTTCTATACTGCCTGTCTTGCACAGTTTCCAATAACTGTCACCTGCAGGACGTGAACTGGCAGGCACGACATGGGGTCATGTGACACAATGCTTGCATCTTCCTCTGTGACGCACGCAGGCAAGGCACACCTTATAATGCACCACTCAAACATCTCTGCAGTGACTGGGACCTGCCTCTAGGCTCTGCAGAGCACACCTGCAATGACAGGTTATAGACAGACCATACCTTTCAGGCACATACCTGGACCGGCACACCCACAGCTCTGGGTTCCCATATCCCACTATGTTTTGCACACATCCTGGCAAGTTACTTAGCACAATGTATCAGAGGTGCTCCACATGCAACTAACTGTGTCCGGGACCGCTATACACATTGTAACAAGCGACAGAGTCAACATCATACCCCACGGGTAACATACCTTCTATGTTGGTATATTGGACAGTGGGCCTCAGACAGCTACTACTGATGTGTGACTGACACTACCCCACACTTCACTGGGATAGCCACTCATGTACCGACACATCCATGAGTCATACCCTCCGCTCTGCTGGATCAACCCCTACACACCACCTCCAAGACCTACATTACCCTTGGCATGAACACTACCACCATGTGACTGGTGTTACACACCTGGGGTTATCCCCTCATTGGTGGATTCCGAAAATATGCTAATCAACCTTGTTAGCCACATCCCGGCACCACACCCATCACAGCATACACAGTACATGAGTACTACAACACCTACTACAGACGTCTGCTGACAGCGGTTGTTAACATGATGACACCCGTGCAGATGGACAATGCACATACAAATGCTGACACATACCCCAGTGCACTTCATTAGCATGTACACAACTGCATGGATCATGCTATTCCACACAGAGCCATGATGGTACACACCAGATAACAGACGCCACTCTGGTGGTCATGTTCCATGGACATATGATGTACAACAACAGGTGTAGGCTGTTGCACAATGGTGTACATTCCCATGTGTGGGGTGGCTCACTGGTCAGCCGTGGTGGGGCCACAGGGTCCCTCATCACATACTCCAAGACTAGCTATGTAAACATGACTGCCACACATTCCGGTGTGTACCACCAGGCATTATGGTGGTATGTCAGTAGTCGATGGCAACACCCACATCTGCTGTCACATACAACAGTCACTCAAGAACATTGCAGACCCAGGTGTTGTTGGCAACATGCTGGAGGATGGATTCAATGCTGACATTACACCCTCTCACTCACTACAGGGCCGCAATCCATACATGAACATTGTGGTGTCCCTGTGGTCGCACCTACACAGTACTGACCTACACTCTATATGTCCTGGGACACTGGCCCCATGTCACCTTCTAACATCTCAGGCTGTGATGTCCACCAACCTCTGAATTACATGTCTCCCCACTAGGCCACCATATTCAGTAATAGCCTTGTTTCGGACATTGTAGCCCCTGAATGGCACACAGCAGCATTTATCACACTACACACAGGTGGCACCACAATGCACGAGTGGGACTATAGTCCTACACACCTGACTGGACTGTTCTGCATGGCTATGGGGCACATCATCAAGGACGTCATTCACAGAGATATTGTTGGGCTCCCGTCCTTTGCTGCCACCCAGGTTGGGCTTGTTAGGACCAGAGTATGGCCCCTACACATGGTGGACTCCTTTCATACAGTTACCAGGGCAGTTGCTGATGGTATGGCAGTCCACACATCCTACATTATCCTCTCATTGCCTTTCAGCACCATTCCCCATTCTAGTATTGACAACATACACATCCACCTGCACATCATACCCTGTGTCTCAGGATGTTATGCTATGTGGCTCATGGACAAAACACACAGTGAGGCCAGCATACCATAGTACCTACTACATGTCAGGTACATTTGGCATACCACGGTCCTCAGTCATAGTGCCCCTCATGTTCAGTATATGCTTCCCTGCGGAACAGGCTAGCACAGGGGACTTTCCCTGCCTAGCTTTCAAACCCCTGCATACCAAGTGCCATGATTGCTCCACCAGCTGATACTGACTCCAACCATATGGGTGTCGCTGTGACAGATACATAATATGACTATCATGGCATCAAGCTGCATGACACAAGGTGCATGCACATCACCTTTGCATTACACCATTCACCCACTGACTATCACATGGATGGTAGTCCCCTACATACATATCACATTGTACATGTTTGCAGTACACACATATGTCACACCCACTCCTGTGGTTACCGTATTGCCACTGTGGCGTGGATATCCTACGTGGCCACACCTATCTGTACTGGGTGTGCAGCTGGTACATAGGCACCCATTGTACCTCTGAACTCAAGACATCTACACACATTCAAGGGTACACCACCCCATTTAGGGTTTACCTTACACAACAGCTACAGCTTTACATGCCACAACATTAACACGCCATGACGTTTACTGAGCTCCGACAGTTTAAATATGCGGCTGCACTACGGACACCACATCTGTACACATTTGCATATTACATACTCAGGGGTGACCTCTGCTGATCAGACAGGGCCCATGTCCACAACATTATTAATGGATATACTCCTCATACACGACATAAGCAGAGGCCACTGTGAGCAACATGCTCATGGATATGTGCACACATGCCACAATGAGTGGGATGTGCTTGTGGGTTGCATTCCCAAACCGGACACTCACCATGCTTTGGAACATAAGTCCTATGTACATCATGCAGGGACACTCAGTAGCACTGTTCATGTGATACCTCCCTTGGTGGTTGGGAGACACATGTAGGCCTGGGATCACTGCAGTGGCTGTACTGTGCAGAGGTGCAGGTGACACCTGGCTCTGCTGTTCACAGGACACTACCCTAGAGAGGTGCCACTAGTGTGAACACTGTAGTTGTGCTTACACATGGACTTGCCAGACTGCATAGTACCCCACTATGCACCTGTGAAGCTATTACATGTCCTTTGTGCATGGTTACTTGGTAGCCCTTCCATTTAGATTAGCTATCATGCTATTACAATGTCCCATACCTACAAGCCATCTGTATCCTGTTATTGTACATACCAATAGACGATACCTGTGGTATGCATGATATGCCTGTTACGATGTGTAGAATATCTGTCATATCTACCTATAATACTATACATTACACATATTTCACATAGTATCCCATAATGCAAAGCATACTTGCACAGCGGGACCACCTTACATATGTCATTAATGTTATATGCCCATACACATGCGTGCTGTGACAGTATATCAACATATACTATCCCCTGCTATGGCACGTCCTTGTTGGACATACCCTACCACTGACGGCGGGTTGTATGGAATTGTTCTGTTTAACTCCCTCATGTAGCATCCCTTGTGGTGTCTGTGCTGTGTACCTTGTGTCCCACTGCTGGACGCACAGTTTCTACAAGCGGTAGTATACTCAGCAAGACATCAATACATAAATACCTTTCCCCACTTTATGCATTGCGGACACGTTTAATTAATGCAAAGCAGGCTATACATACAGTAAAACTAATTAATACAGATCATGCTATACATAACCTTACATATCGGGCGTTCTACATACCTTGTTGTCGTTACGGCGTTTCGTTTCTATCTCTCTCACAGTGTTTCAACTGGTATTCGGTATGAGCATACGGTTTGAATGTCTGGCAAGTCATCCTTATATACGTCGATACCTGTAACATGTGGATTCATCCCACCAATTGGTGTTCCTGAGTGACTAATTACTTGCATATCAGCTGTGCAGCTACTCCATTCGCCAATTACGTGGCAACAGTGGGGTATAATTGGATTCTCCACTTGGGCGTTGCCTATTTGCCCTACCTTCGGGGAGACGGTCTGTATTGTGTTTTGTTATGTGTAACTGCAACTGCTATGCATGGAGACAAGTATAGTTTGGATTCATGTCCCCCGTGGACTGTGTGTGACAGGTAGAGTATTTGGTTCAACATGTGGGTGTACCTGTCATCCCAACATCTGATAACGGAGTATTGCAAACAAAACCTGTAACATGGCTGTTTGTTCCATTATACAACGCCTGCAATTTTGCATGACGCCTTTAATTGTGTCTCTCACACGGTATGTTGAGGGTTCTGCAGATGTAATTGACTGACTGGATGTTTGTGCTGCTATTACAGTCTGTATTGCTTTAGTTTCTAGTGTGGGGGATGTCGGTGGGTGTACGTAGCATATACAGGTTTGTGGGCCTTGCATTTCTACATAATCCGTATATATGTGTGCGAGCTCCGTCCCTAATTAGTGAGCTAACAATTAGTAGACTTAGGTTACGGGATTGTACGTTGGGCCGTTGTTAATTGGTTTCTATATCATCTGCAGGTGAGCTTGCTACTTGTATACCTCCGTAATTGCAGCAATATATCAAGGGATATGTGTAAGTGACAGCTATCCCTTGTATTTCTGTCCCAGATATTTGCAATCATTGTGGTTGTGTTGTTAAAAGAGCCTTTTTGCCATGGGTTGCCACCTTTTCATATGGTCATTGTTGGACACTTGCGGGACACAGCGGTGTTTACAGGCCAACACGTAGCCATGGTCAGTACACAGGTTAGCACATACTTTTATCCTCACTACATACCTATTGTTGTGTGACTTTGGCTACTTATCATATTGCATGTAACATTTACGTTTCTTACATACAGACATAACTATTAAATACGACTGTTACATTATATATGGGACATATTTATGTCCTACCATCTCGGACATTTGCCCTTTGTACTGTTTTATGTCAGGACACACCTGCCCAGGGTGGGGCTGTCCCTCCTACTGTGGGACAGGTAGTAACTGTATGCCTACGGCTAGCTATACCCACACCTACTGTACTGTTCTGCCTCTGACTTGGCACTAACAAACACATGTTACGGACACACACACACATTACAGTCACACAGAGACGCACACGGCACCCTCAACGCTCACTTACACAGACTACGGCACTCACAGACACAGTTGAACACAGTACCTACGTGGACCGCAACACTGGCAGCGGTGACTAATTGTCCCTTCATATCATCATACTATTACTCGCGGATGTACTGTTCCGGTACTGTGTTCTATCGGTCTTTCAGCCTCGTGGTTACGCATGTCGGTATGTTACACATTCCACGGTTGGCGGTATCCTATTTATTTGTACCTCCAAGGTGTTATGAATGTCGTTGAACTATTTATTATATTTGCAGATATCGCTGAATCCATCTATATCACCATATATCCCTCTATTGCCCTTTCTATCTGTATTATATATATGCATATGTGTACATATATATATATCTATCTATATATATATATATCTATATATATATATATATATATATATATATATATTTATATATATGGCGGGGAACGTGACAGGCACACAGCACCACCATATGCTGTAAGGCTCATGTACTGTTCAGGTGTTGGCATTCCGTGTTCCACTGGCTGTTGTGTTTACAATATTTGAGGGCTGCCTATGTAGGAGTCACACATTGGGCCACCTATACATTACAATTTACAGGTGGTCATGTTTGTGTGCCATCCATTTTACTGTGTGTGCAGGTGGAGAGGTGTCAGTCTATAGGGGCCTACACTGTCAGAGTATGTGCTATACATTCCCTCTTTGCCAAGGCGTAGGCATATTGGGCATGCCTCCATCTGCCTACTGGGGCTGGCACAGTGTGTTCATGGTCTGAATCCCTCTGTGCCTGTAATGGCCTTGGCAATTGCGGTGGGCTATGAGGGCCTTCACCATTTTGTCCCTGCTGCAGCTGCTTCCTCAGGATCATATTATGTAGCATGGCACATACTATGACGATGTGGGCACACGTGCCTGGAGAGTACTGCAAGGCTCCACCAGATGTATCCAAGCACCGGAACCGTGATTTCAGCATCCCGAACACACGCTGTATGATGATTCTGGTTTGTGCGTGTGCCTCATTATGGCGTTCTTGCATGGGTGTGTGTGCATTTCTGATGGGAGTCATCATCCACGGCTCCAGTGCATAGCCAGCATCCCCCACAAGATGGCCATGTGGGATGTCCCCCCTGACAAATACCTGATACAGCTGTGAGGCATGCCAGATATGGAAGTCATGATAGCTTCCAGGGCTGCCAGCACACACATCCATGATAATGCCCTGGGCATTGCACACGACCTGGCAGTTGATGGAGTGGAATCTCTTGCGGTTTATGTAGTGCCTACCCTGCTCACCAGGTGGTGACTTGATTTGTATGTGCGTGCAGTCTATCGCACCCAGTACCTCCGGGTAGTGTGCCACACGGTGGAAGTGGCGCGTATTGCTGGCCAACTCCTCCTGAGTTCTGGGGAAGTATATCTGCTCATTGGCATGTGGTAACATGGCATCCAGGAACTGGTGTAGTACCCTGGATGCTAATGACTGTGAGATACCCATTATATCTCCAGTTGGCCTTTGAAAGGTACCTGTGGCCAGTATTCGCAGGCTTACACATACCTTCGTGTCCACTGGGATGGGTTCCCCTCTGTTGTTTCTGGTTCTCAGGCGTGGCCGGCACAGCTCCACTATTTGCTGTAAGATGTCCCTGTCCACCCTGTAACACTCTACTATCTCTAGGTCATGTAGCCCCTGGTAGGTTACCCTTGGTCTGAACACTCTCCTTCTCCTCCGAGACCTGCGGTGGTTGTCGGCATCACCGTCAGTCTCTAACACATGCTGATGAATCACAGCTATGGCAGCTCCCAACATGTACATTTTAAAAGTTCACCATGTGTTTACACCTATGGTGTGGTGTTTGGGAATACACAGGTGTGTGTTGGGTGCTTTCACACTTTATACTATTGTGCTGTGAACACCGATGATGTCATAGGGTGTGTATGTACGATCGTAGCTACAGGGTATCTTATGTGTTTTACTGCCGGAACTACTATTGCGGTGCCTTTGGTGTTGAATTACATTTGCCTGCCGTGGATTACCTCTTGACCTTCCCTTTACATTTCTGCATGTTGCACCTACCATTTTCTGGCGTGCATCCTGCAGCCTACTTTCATTTGTACTTTTCTGGACCTGGCGTATCTTGCATTATGTGTGCTACTGCTGGTCTGCTGTCGGTTTGCTTTGCTCTGCTGTGTCAGGTCTCCTATCTTTGCAATCCAATACCTCCCCTCCTTTCTTTGCATTCCAATGCCTCCCCTATCCTGTTTTGCAGGTTTCTGCAAGCAGACTTGTCAGCTGCCGTCGATTGGCCTTCGTGGGTTGATTGGTGTTGATTGCTCATTAGTACTCCAATTAGCCTACTTCCGCATTTCCTTCTTTTCTTCCCCTGACCTTCCTGTTTCTGCTATTGTTTGCGGCGCATGCGTCCGATTACTGGGTTTCGGGCACGTTTTCATCCTCGTACACATGTGCTTTTGGGCACCATGTGTGCTCTCAGCTAAATGATTCTATACCTTCCTCCCCACCCCTGTCCTGCAGCTTTACTTAGCAACGGACAGGCCAGATTTGCATTGCTCCAATGTGCTTACTGCTATGGTGGCACACCCCTCTGCTGATGTCATGTATCTCCTCTGAGCCACTCCTTGGTGTTATACCGCTGCGCCGTATGGTACAACCTTCATCCGGCGGGACATTTGCGATTCAGTATTATCTGCCTCATTTGCATGGCATTGACTACTAATTCATAGTTACCGTGCCAAACACTATCGCAGGCCCTTAGCAACCCTTGCACCTTGGTTGTGGTGTTCCATGCCTACCATTGTGTATTATGCTGTAAACCTGATTTCTATTACGTTGCGATTTTATGACATTTTTATATAATTTCTTTATGTTACAGCTTCTGCACACATACCCTGCGGTTGTGCTGTGCGTTACTGTGGACATGACATTAAATGTTGTTATTTACGTGTTGTGCATCTTTTCTTATGCCATTGGCTGTGTATTTCACCATTGGCATATGTTAACGTTGTGATACCTGGGTCTGGCCCTCTTCCATAGCTCCGATGTTCTGTTTGGGAAAATGTAAACCGTGTTTTTTGGTTTACATTTCCGTGGGCTTACACTATGCCTGCACCACTTCATGAATCGCTATATGCCTTCATTTGCATGGTGCGACACAGCACATGGGGTGATTAGTATACCTACGCCGGGGGCTGCGCAGTTCTGGCGTACGCTGGTAGTGCACGTGGAATTGGATCGTACCTGAATCGCTCGACGGCCATATTTGGCGTTATACCGCCTACGCTATGCCTGCACCTGGCGCAAGCTTCATGAATCCTGGGGGTTGTTTATTTCTGACCAATCATATCTGTTTTACTGGCTATTTAAACTGTTGTTATGTTTGTATATTTTATCTGAAAAAGTTCGTACACTTGAGTGGAAGAAAGCACTTATGTTATATATAATAAATATTTTAGCTTGAATTACTGTCTTTGGACTTATCTCTTGGTCTTTCATAACTTTTCTAAGTTTGAGTAGTTTATTTTTACCACACGTTTCAGTTTGTTTGCCAGTTTGTTTTTGTTTTAGTTATGACTGTTGAGGGGGAAGAAGTTTCACCGTCCTTATATACTCTGATAGAGATGAGCTCCACAGGACTCTTACCTTGTTGATTCAACAATTGTCTCAATGTCCGGACACTATATCAGAGGAGTAAAGGACTAATCATGATAATTTATGAGGAATGAATTTGAATAACATGTTTGTCAACTTGGGCCCAATTTGTCTTCCCACTCTTCTCAATTACATCAAGGTTTCAGTTTGTTTGTCAGTTTGTTTTTGTTTTAATTATGACTGTTGAGGGGGGAAGAAGTTTCACTGTCCTTATATACTCTGTCTGATAGAGATGAGCTCCACAGGACTCTTACCTTGTTACTTCAACAATTGTCTCAATGTCCGCACACTATATCAGTGGAGTAAAGGACTAATCATGATAATTTATTAGGAATGAATTTGAATAACATGTTTGTACAACTTGGGCCCAATTTGTCTTCCCACTCTTCTCAATTACATCAAGGTACTGAGCCTCTATTTGAGCAGCTAAATGGCTGGCAGGATCTGCAGGGCCCTGTGAAGTATTACCCCTTTTGAGTTAATGTTCCGGCCCACCACCTACATAAGGAGAACATAATTACCACGAGGCCTCTCAATTTAGCTAGTGAACTGGTAAAGTATCTACCCATTTGGGGTGATGTTCTGGTACTAACTTAATGGCTGCAACATGGGTTTGCATTTAACAATGAACACCCAAAGGTAGTAACAACTATTAATGAAAAATTAAATGAATTTAATTACAAGCTGCTTAAATACAAGAAATTGTAGCTTGAAAACACATATTTTGCTGAATGCATTAAGTTACATCAAATACCCAAAGGCTTAAGACAATGGCGGTATGCACGTGTATAGAAATCAGTTCACCATTACATACTGATCTTCTGAAGCTTTTTGGCAAACAGGGCTGAGAATTTTTTGAATTACTGATGAAGCATACTTTTTTGCAAATTGAAGATCTTGGACATGAACTCATGCATAAAACAGGAGATTTAGATTGAACAGAACAGATACAAACTTTTGCATATCTTTAACAGCACTGAGCAACATTTACACAAGCTCAAGACAGCTAAATTTCAGAAATTACAGAGAGACAAAATAGCTTATGCTAATTGCACAGCTCATCCTAACCTACCCAGTTCCTAGGTATGGCATAGGAAATATCCACTTCCATCAGCTTCAACCTGTAACAACTGGGCTCTGGCAGATCAGGATAATGTAGAAAAAAACTGTGAACGCCACACCGACACACTGGTAGCTGGTGAAAAGCTTCTTTATTGCACTCTGGTACCTCGGCCTTCAGATCAGGATAATGTGTTAGGTGAAAAAATGGAGGTCACTCATGAGCAGGTTGAGGACATTATCCCTTTAGGGGATACAATCAAATTTCTGCCATCGAGAAGGTCGAGCAGGATTAGAGAAAGGAAAAACAACAACCAACAATACAACAACCAATGCAATTCCCAGGATTTTTGCATGACTGTCATTGTCCATGGACTCTCTCATTGTCCATGCTGGAGTGAATGACTTGAGACGTACCTCCCTGGACTACATGAAAAGAGACATGGAAGAGCTCTTGGATCATGTGACCCAGGCAGGTATGACCCTAGCCCTGAGTAGCATCCTGCCTTCTCCCAGAATGATACCACAGTATAAGGACAAAATGATTGACTTCAACAACTGGCTAAGCTTCTGGTGTCATACAAAGGGGATCCAGTATTTGTCTGCCTGGGAAGATATGGTCGACAAACCATGATGCTTTGCCAGAGATGGTCTGTACCTGTCACCCCTAGGATTCAGGTTACTGGCTAAAGCTCTTGCCACCCCTATAGTGCCTTTTTTAGGCAAGGTTCAAAGGATAAAACCACCACCATAACAGATACAAGCATGCAAAATCTGAAGGTAATGCTACTCAATGCTAGAAGTCTAAACCTCAAAATGCACTCTCTCGAGGCACTCCTAAAAATGGAGAACATTAATATCTGTGCAGTAACTGAGACCTGGTTCAAGGCTCCAGAGAGCACCCCTGCAATACCAGGCTACAATTCTTACCACACTTTTCGGCCACAAAACCAAGACTGAAACACTAAAGATGGAGGAGTGTCCATATTCACCAAGGATATTCACACCTCCAGGCTAGTTGCCCAACACAATGCATCTGAAATTCTCCAGGTGCAACTAAGACTAGGTAAGACTGCAATCCAAATTGTAGCTTGCTACAGATCCCCTACCATGCCACAAGATTCTCACTACACCTTTCTAAACATACTGGAAAATATTAAGATACAACCAAACACACTAATACTGGTTGATTTCAACTACCCTGCCATTAATTGGGAAAACTACTTGGGTACCAACTCCTTTTCCCAACGGTTCTTGGAATTCATAAATTCCAACGACCTGGATCAACTAATCCATTGTCCCACCAGGGGCTCCAATATCCTAGACCTGGTCATTACCAACATGGGAGATAGATGCTCCACACCAGTGGTCACCCCCTCATTGGTCAGGTCTGACCATAAGCAAATCACCTTTGACATCCACATCCCACCCCCCAGTAAGGAAACCTCCTTAAAAAACTTCTCCAAAGCCAACTTCATGCTACTGAAGTCAGAAGTGACAAACTTCACAACACCCATGCAGATGGGATCTGGAGGTTCGACTGCAGAATCCTACACTAAGGCACTGTACGAGCACATCCACTCATGCATGAATCATGCCATCCCAAATAGAACCAAGATGCTCTTCTCCAAAAAAAGGAAGCCAATCTGGTGGTCCCCATGCTATAAACAAACTATACAACAAAAGGAAGAAACTGTTGCAGAAAAGAGGAAAATCCCAGAATACAAAAAACTCCCTCACCAGCCTCAGTAAGAAGCTGAGATCCCTCATAAAATCTTCAAAAGCTAGCTACGAAAATAAAATTGCCAAAGATTCCAAAGACAACCACAAGGTATTCTATAGTTATGTCAAGAATCTAAATGGCAATGCTCAGATCTGCTCTGAGCTACAACAGAATGGCATTAAATATACTGATCACAAGGATATTGGCAATATCTTGGCAGATCGATTTAGTGCCAACTTCACCCCCCTCTCACTCCCTGAAGGGCCCATCTCAATACCAAAAGATTCTGATAATCATGGCCACACAGGTAGAAACTGCACTCTCCAAAGCTAAGAATACAGCATCCACTGGATCAGATGACATCCAAGGCTGTGTACTACATGAACTACAAAATGAACTGGCACCTCACCTAAGTGTCATGTTTAATCATAGCCTCACCTCAGGCTTCGTGCCCACTGAGTGGCACACAGCTACAGTTATCCCGCTCCACAAGGGAGGATCCGCCTTGGATCCCAGGAACTACCGTCCCATCAGTCTGACAAGCCTGAACTGCAAGGGCATGGAACGCATTATCATGGAACTTATAAACAAAGACATTGGTAACCTTCAAACACTGGACCCCACCCAATTTGCATTTGTGAAGGGCCGATCTTGTCTTCTGAATCTTCGAATCAGTCTCCAGAGCTGTGGACGAGGGTAAGGTGGTCCACACAGCCTATCTGGACCTCACCAAGGCCTTCAACACCATCCCCCACTCTGGAATCATAGATAAACTTATTAAGCTGGGCATAAATCCCTACGTCACTCGATGGGTTGCCAACTGGCTTACTGACAGAACCCAGACTGTAAAAGTAGCCGACTCCAAATCCAGCTCCAGACAAATGACAAGTGGAGTACCTCAGGGTTCAGTCCTGGGACCACTCTTGTTTGGCATCTACATCTCTGAAGCACAGGCAAACACTAAGGGACTCTGGCTAACAAAGTTTGCAGATGACTGCAAACTGGGAGCCATTATTGAATCCCCAAATGATGTGGATATTCTACAAAAGGGCCTTACAGAAACAGATGCCTGGTGCCAGAGCCATGGGCTCAAGCTTAATGCCAAGAAATGTATAGTTATCCCCTTTGGAAAAAAACATGTACCCATGAATTACCACATAGGTGGCAGGAAACTAAACATTGAAAGTGTGAAGATAGACTTAGGGACACAGGTGGACAGTGGTCTCACTTTCGATAACCGCATCACAGCAACAGTCAGGAAATCCTTCTATGTGGCGCACCTCATCACTAAGTACTTTTCATCCAGAAAAAAGGAGGTCATTGTTCCACTGTACTCATCCCTCATTAGACCCATTATAGAGTATAATGCCCCATTTGGTATGTACCTCACAAGACATCTGCAACAGCTGGAAAGGCCACAGAAATACCTCACTAAAAGAATCACAGGTCTAAAGCAGATGCCATATGCTGACCGTCTAAAAAAAAACTCCAGCTATACTCTGTGGCATATTGTCTACTCAGAGGCGATCTCTGCTTAACATACAAGGCCATGTCAAACCCTGAGCTGTTGGACATGCTCCACTTAAATAAATCCCAATCCCTCAGAGCCACACACTTCAGGGATCTAAACCTTGTCATCACAATGAACAAAACATGCTGGAGGGATAGGTTCCTAACCCAGAGACTCCCCATACTCTGGAATAGACTGCGCATACATGTCAAGCAGAGTGCCTCATTGGCCCTCTTCTAAAGGAACCTTGATGATTGGATGGGAGATAGGAAATTCACCCCGGGGATCATGTCAGTCACCCTGCTAGACAGGGGCCCAGAGAAGTAAATATTGTGGGAAGAAATATCCAGGGAATTGTTATGGCCAGGCTTGCATAGGCCCTAGGGCCGATAGCCTAGTACCAACCTATGAACCTACAATGAAGAATCAATGGCAGGCTATCAGGGCCACCAGAGCCAATCATGACGGAGATTTCAGAGAACCAGGAACTGACACCATCCAAGAGTTATGGAACAGTTAGCAATGATACTGTGGCAACTTACAAGGATTGTTCAAACATTTAAAATCAAGCAAAGGACTTTAGTATTTATAATTTTTCTACAATAAATATTAATACTAAAATGGCTAATATTTTATCAAAGGATTTATCTTTTATACCTGCCAAAAGGGTGAATTTAGCAAGTACTTTGATTGATTTTAAGATATACCTAAGGAAACTTAACCTTAGGTTAATATTAGATGATGTTTCAACAACTACTGGGGATTTCAGAATTGCTAGTACTTACAACCCACCTCTCCATCCAGTATTACAACTTTGTGAGAAGGAAAGTGAACTAGACATTATTTATTTTATTTATTTTTATTTTACATTTGTTAACCAGGAAGGTCCAACTGGATATATGTCCATTTTCAGCAGAGGCCCGGGGAGAAAAGCTCTATACAGTAGAAATAAGACAGACAACATAATACACTGGGAAATACAATAGAGGAATACAATCCACAGAAATTTTCATAATTACATAATGAAACCATTCCATTATTACAGTAATTCAAGTTGTACAATGTATTTGAAGGTCATTTTTGAAGTTCCTAGGTCAAGAATCAGGAAGTGGATATATAATTATGTTACATCTTATACGTCTTAGATTTCATTTAATCACATGGCAGTAGAGTAATATAGTTAGAATTGGAGACACAGTTAAGAGACCCTAGTTGGGTAAACAGTAGTAAAGTGTGGGGAGTTAGTCAGGGATAGAGCAAGGGCAGAGCCATCGTGACGTGAAGTATTGAGTAAGGTTTTTTTAAATTGGGTTGGAGAGGGTTGTAAGGTTAGTTCTGTAGGGAGAGAGTTCCAGACTTTACCAACTGAGTTCATAAACAGAGCTTCCCCAGCTGAGTTGTTTGCTTTGAAGGTGTAGGCTAACATTTTGTTAGAGGATCGAAGAGTTTTAAGGTTATGGTATTAGGTGATGAGTGTATTAAGATTGGGTGTCCGTTTGGGCTGATAGAGAATCTTGTGGGTGATTATTAGTTGGTTGGTTAGTAGAAGGTTAGGTAGTTCAAGCCAGTTTAGTAGTTTGAGATTGTGGCAATGATGGTTCCTGTAGGCAGAGGCAGTAGCAAATCTGGCAATATGATTATAGCAGGTTGTGAGCTTGTTCAGGGAGGTTTTGTTCAGGTTGGTGAATAGGGGGGAGCCATAGAGAAGTGTGGATAGGAGATGAGTGCGAGCAAGGACAGTTCTGGCAAGGGGAGTTAAGAAAAGTTTGATTCTATGTAGAGAGCCAATTTTTTTATTTACTGTTTTGATGGTGTGGTTGATATCCAGATGAAACTTTAGGTTGTTGTCGACTATAACTCCTAGTAGTTTGATTGAGGGGTCTGGTGAGATAGTAGTGCCATTGTTAGATGTGATGGAGAAGGTTAGAGAGGAGGTCTTACGGGATGGGGAGAACAGCAGCAGTTTGGTTTTTTGGGGTTTAATATTAGACAATGATAGAGGAGCCAGTTTTCTATGATGGTAAATGTGTTTTGAGATAGTGTCAGTAGCTCATCTGGGGTTGTGGCAGAGCAGATCAGGGTGGAGTCATCTGCGTATTGGATACAGGTAATGCCTGGTATTACTCTGTGCAAGTCATTAATGAAAATGGAAAATAAGAGGGGCCCTAAGATGGATCCTTGGGGGACTCCAAGAGTTATAAGTAAGAGGGTAGATAGGTTGTCTTTCCACAGGACTGCCTGTTGCCTACCTTCCAAATATGACTTAAACCATTGTATAACATAGGTGTCTAGGGAGAGTGTGTCTAGGTTTTGCAGGAGAAGTTGGTGGTTTACCATGTCAAAAGCTTTGGAAAGATCTAGGAAGATGGCTGAGGAGAGTTTATTGCTATTATGGTTATGATTTATGGCATTGGTGAAGGAGAGTAGGGCAGTGGTTGTACTGTGGTTTGGTCTGAAGCCATGTTGAGAATCTGACAGGTGATTGTTATCAAGAAGATAGGCTAGGAGTTGTTTTTGGATACATTTCTCCAGGATTTTGGCTATGGGAGAGAGTAATGCTATGGGTCTGTAGTTTGAGATGTCAGTGCAACTGTCTCCCTTGTGGATTGGAATGATATGGGATACTTTCCAGATAGTGGGAATGGTAGCTTCTGATATGGATCAGTTAACCAAAATGTATATAGGGTAGGCTATGTCATCTGCTGCTTTTTGTAGGTAATCTGCTGGTAGGAGATCAGTGGCAAGGGTAGTTGGTTTTAGTTTTCTAATTAGTTTAAGGATAAATGAAGTTGAGACTGTTTGAAATTTGAAGGTGGTTTGGGTAATGGGTGTAGAGGCCCAGCAATTTAGTGGACTGGGGGCTAAATTATTGGCTAGGTTTTCGATAGTTTCTGTAAAGAAGCTATTGAAGGAGTTGACTACTTCTGCTGGAGAATGTGTGTTGTAAGCTGAGGGGACAGGGGTGGTAGATTGTCCTGGATGGAGCAGTGTGTTTAGAGTTGCCCAGAATCTATTTGGTTTGTTCTGGTTTTTGTGTTGTAGTTTGTTATAGTAGTTCTTTTTGTCGGTAGTGACAGATTGTTTTGTGACATTCCTTAGTTGTCTATAATGGAGTTGATCTGTGAGGTTTTTTTGAGGTACGCCATGTGGCCCAAGCTTTATTTCCTAGTAAGATTTTTTGCCTAGTTGCAGCTGGAAGCCAAGGGGTGCTTTTAGTTTTATTCCTAATGGTACGAGCTGGAGCGTGGCTGTCTAGGATGGATAAGAATTTAGTGTTCTTCTTCTAGAGGGAGATGCTTTAGAACTGACCAGTTGCAAAGTTTAAGGTCTGTTTGAAAATTCTTTAGGTTAAAATCTTAGTTGTTTCTGATTGCTTTATAGGTGGGTTGTTTGTGGATTTCGGGCAAGGTTCCGGCTTTATACGTGAGTGGGTGATTGTTAATAAGTATCCAATCTAATATAGTTTCTTTATTGTTAGGTTTAGTGATTCTGGTGGGGGGAGGATATGACTTGTGAGAAACCATAAAGGTTAATGTGGGAAGTGGGGGGTTCAGAGGAGCATGAGTACCAGTCTATATTAAAATCTCCGAGTACAATGGTTTTCTGGGGATAATTATTTGATAGCCATATTAGAAATATGCTAGCTTCTAACAAGCAAAAGTATGAATTTTTCAACTTGCAGAACAAGGACTGGCAGTTGTTTAGTTACCTTAAAAAGCAAAACATTAGATCTATGAAACTGGATAAGGGGGGTGAGTTAGAAGTCATGGATATACCACACTGCAGCCATAGAATGGCTGATATATTGGAAATGGAAACTTATGAAGTAGTTTCCAAAAACCAATCAAATGGAGCCTATAGAAAAATTTACATCCAGCTTAAAGGTATGTTTATAGATCAAATAATATATTTAAACTTATATAATTATTTTAACATGGCACCACCTATGTTACCAGCTATCTTTGGAGCCCCCAAAATTTACAAAAATGTACACAAGCCACCAATGCATTCTATCGTGGATGAGAGCAACTCTATCACTTCAACTTGTGCTAAATATTTAGATATTAAATTAAAGGAATTTTTAGCAAATGAAAAACAAATTTGCAAATATTCCTGGAGTTTCTTAGAATTAATTACTGATCTTGATTTTCACCCTGATAATGTTCTCACAATGTATGTAAAAGATTTATATACAGTGGTTCCCCAGAATATGGGAATTAACTTGGTTACTGAATTTCTTTTTGAAAGAGGAGTGTCCAAAGATGACATAACTTTATATGAGGATTTGTTAGAGCTGGTTGTTAATAATACAGTTTTTTCTTTTAATGGTGTCTTTTATTTGCAAAAAGTGGGGTGGCCATAGGTTCCCAGTGTGGAGCAGTTTTTACAAATATAGTTATGGCCCATTGGGAACACAAGTACATTTTTAATAATGAATTAAAAAATGTATTTTGATTATTTGTTTGTTATGACATTTTTATTGTTTGGAAGGAAAGCGGGAAGATATTGACAGCTTTATACAATTCATTAATAATACTACCAGTTTTTTGTCTTTTACACATGAGGCTAAAATGGAATATATTTCATATTTAGATATTTTATTAGTGAAGGATAGAACACATAAAGGTACATTTCTAAGATTTTTAGGAAGAGTACCTATTCTAACATGTTCCTCCACTACACTAGCTCCCACCCTCACCACCACAAAAGATCAGTGGTAAAAGGTCAGCTGGTTAGAACAGCAAGGCTGATCTCCCTGGAAACAGATTTTTTGGAAGAAACTGAAAAATTAGTTGGTACGTTTCTCAAGAGGGTGTAACCATTAAATCTATCACAAGATTTAGTGGATGAGTTACACCAGTAGCAGTCTAGTGGGTATTCTACACCTGTCTTGAGTTGGTCATTGTGTAGAACTGGGGAATCAACAGGTGAATACTAATAGCAGCACCTGTAGCCATTGTAATAAAATACAGTAACTAGTATGTCGTTCATAGCTACGGGTAATACAGATCACAAGTTCTGCTCTGAAATTTTATATAAAAATTGGGCTATTATACAAGAAGATATAATGGTCACAAATAAATTGAGGAATAAACCATGCATAGTTTTTCATAGGAATCCTAATTTTAAGAATTTGTTGGACAGGGCAGGTACTAAAAAAATCTCTGACCGCACCTAATATGAGGAAGCGTGGTTGCTTTTCTTGTTGTAAGTATATACACACTGGAGACTTTTTCATTATCAGGAATAAAAAGTTTAAAATTTGTGATAATTTCAATTGTGAGTCTAAAGCTATAGTATATATAGCACTATGTGATAAATGCCCTTGTTTTTACATGGGCAAAATTGAATGAAAATTGTGTAAAAGGATCTATGAGCACATCTCTAGTACTAGGAGGAATAATGTTAATAACGCCCTAGCCAAGCATGTACAACTACTTCAAGGACACAATTTCAAATTTATAGCAAATGACAAAATTACTTTTGATTTTAGAGGTGGCCCATGGTCATTGTAATTGGAAAGGAAAGAACTTTTATGGCAAATTTCTTTGAATGCTTACAACTGGCCTGGGGTTAACAAATGTTGCTTGATAAGTTGTCTTTCTCATACTAAGAACATTAGCCAGATAAAATATGTCTTTGCATTATTTGGTTATTAATTATATATTTTATCATAGAATTTTGATGATTAGTTTAATTTTAGAAGTTAGGTTTAACTGAACTGTGTGGGTTTTAAAGTTTTTGAAGCTTTTTCTATTCATTATTGTCTTACTGAACGTAAATTTAAGTTTATGTACTTTAATTAAGGAAGACTATCTTTAAGATATTACAAAATTTTAGATTTTATAATGTGATTCTATTTTATGAATATGCATAGTATTTAAATGAGTAAATAGTGTTTTATTTGATGGCTATACATCTATATATATACTTTTTATATTCTTTCTATTGCACAAGTAATAAGACACTTAAAGGGTTAGGAAGATTGGTAAGGCATGTGATGTAATTTATTTCTGACCAATCATATTTGTTTTACTGGCTATTTAAACTGTCATTAAGTTTGTATATGTTATCTGAAGAAGTTCACACACTAGAGTTGTCAAAAGCGCTTATGTTAGATATATATATATATATATATATATATATATATATATATATATATATATATATATATATATATAAACATTTTGGCTTGAATTACTATCTTCAGACTTATCCCCTGGACTTTTGTAACTTTTCTAAGTTTTTTAAAGAGAAGAGCCTGTCTGTCATGCTGAAACTAATCATGCTATTTGCAAACAACAGTTCATGAAGCTGCTTTCTTCTACATGGTTGTGTAATTGAGGCATTAATATATTTATTGTAAGGGGTGAAAGGAGTCATAGCCTTTGTGTAAAAACTGTTTCTGTTGGAGCTTAATTTTCTTTTGATTTCTTACTTTGTTCCATCATTTTGATTTCATTGGTGTATGTATCTTGATGGTGGTGTGTAGCTGAAGTACTGGAAGTTCATTTTATTTGGCTTTCACTACACTTTTTGTGATTTCCAGAGTTTTAGTGATATGGTATTTGAATCTTTGACATAAATCTTCTTGCACACACACACACACACACACACACACACACACACGCACGCACGCACGCACGCACGCACACACACACACACACACACACACACACACACACACACACACACACACACACACATTGTATGATGTATATTTATCTTAAAATTTATTTGGTTAAAGATAGATTTTTAAAAGTACCTCTGAGAGGCAAAACTTAACTCTGCCTTCTTGCTCTTGAGCAGGTGGGTCATTTATTAGTAAGCACCCAGCATGCTGTTAAACAGTATTGTATACGGAGCATGCCCTGTATGCCACACATTTCCCAAACTACCTGTAGGTTGCATGCTGTCATGAGCATATTGCTATATGTTCTTCACACAGACAGAGTAGATCACATGTTTAACTAGAAGTCACCTGTGTATACCAAGGCAACATGATAGCTTTTGTTAGTGCTCTGTCTTTATTTATTTATTCTTTTTTTCTTTCTTATTTATTTTGACCATGTCTTTTTAAAGGTAAAGAGGGGGAACTAATCCCAGAAAATACACCTCTAAAGCATGCCATCATGCATGGGCTTTTTCACTTTGTAAAAACAGGACCTTCTAGCACATTTTCACTAGCAGTCTATTTTTTTCCCAACTACCTAAAGGTTACTGGTGTTTCTGCAAATTCCTTTTACACTAGCACTAAATATTTAGTAATTCATATTCTCTTCTATTATTTTCTCTTGTTGCATACTTTTTTGTCTTAAGGTAGAGTGGATCTAGAAAAACATTTAGTATCCGTTCCCAGATATCATATTCACTTGGTGCTAATAATCATTCCCAGATAACATATTCACTTGGTGCTAATAATCAAATGAGATTTAAAATGCACTAGTCTAATCAGATTAAAAAAAAATATTTCTAAAAAAATTCATCATGAACTCTTATCTGAACAGACACTTGTGGGAAAGAAATTGCCACTAAAGATCACCACTTTGGTTGTCTCTACTGTTGAGAGGAACACCATGAGATGTCAGTATTTGTAGTATGTGCCTAGTTAAGTGATACAAATAGAAGAAAGTGTGTAACAGCTTTACAGAAGAAGAAGAAGAAGAAGAAGAAGAAGAGATATAAATGAGAACAAGGTTCATATGTTAATGATTCCTATTTGGCTGCTGAATCTGTTTCTATTCAGTCGCTACCAGCTAATTCAGCCATTGTTTTCCCTCATGTACCATCTACAGAGCAGATATCCTTAGTAAATGGGAAAGGATATTTTGTCACCTTCTCACTGTCCAAGGCAGCATTTCTGAACAATATCAGTATATGTCAGTGGCTCATTTATAGTAACTTGGAGGAAAAAGCAGGCTGGTGGCATCTTTACAAAATAGGCCCCAAGGAGGATTCTTCATTATGGGTAGCATCATCAGAAAAACTCAAGGAGAAGGCAACCGCACCTTCAAGGAAACTAACTGAACCACCAGTCTTTCTCTTAGTACCTGTACCATAATCACAATATTACCCAGATCTATGTTCATTCTTTGCCCCAGTGTGGGAAGTGAATTTGTCAAACCATCTTTTGCTGGGTTGTCATCTGGCCACATCACCTGCTTTCCTTCCTCTTAAACTGTGAGATATGAAGGCATGAAGTCAACTTTGAGTTTAGTTATAATGTTTAGTGCTGAAGTTGTTCCTCCGACAATAATGGGGCAGATGTCAGTTTCACTACTGTAGAAGAAACCTTTGTCAGTGAGATCAGTGAAGGTGAGGCAGGCACTGGGGGTACCAATATGGGAAGAGAAAGAATTCCCAGTCAGAATCAATGACTAACAAGAAATTCTTCTTAAATGAGGTGTGTCACTCTTCAAAACATCTTTCAATCGGTTCAGAAGCAGCTTTGTATCAATCTTCAAGAACTCATTTGGCAGCATCTCTTCTGGAGGAGAAAAGATGCCCTTTTTCCTCACTTATAGTCAAATACCTTAGGAGATGTCTCCCCAAAGAAATAGCCAGGTTTAAATGATTGAAGTTGCCAGTCACTCTCAATGCCCATATCAGGCTATCATTTTTATGCAAACAATTAATGATTTTACAATTTTTAATTGGTTGTTGTTTCAGCTTTTCCTGGTAAGGGGTCGCCACAGTGGAACTCCGGTCTGCTAATGATTGGCAGTAGATTTTTACAAAATGCCGAGGTGTCAGCTCGACACTCAACCTTCAACAAAGGCATGCCCATTTACACACACATGTCTTTTGAATGCTACCCAACTGCGGAGAGGGCATGCAGACTCCACATAGAAGGCACTCCCAAGCCCCTAAGTGAAGATAATCAAATTTCTAAAAGGAAAATCCCCACAGTAATTATTTATCCTGTATTACATTGTAATGAAGTCTTTCTTAGGAGCTTTTCTGCAATCTATTTATGCAGGCACTAGGTTTCAAGTAAAATAGTTAGGCGCTTTATGGCTCCAAAGTACCACCCAGCATTTTTTTAATGATCAGATATCTGATCCTTATGTGGTAAACCCTTCACCTTCTTCTGTCTTGCAAGGGCTTTCATCCCTTCCAGAGGACAAAAAGTCCAAGAATTTAGACAAATTTAATGAGAATGTATATAGGCCTGGTAATGGTGGTGGGTGGGAGGTCTAAGTTCTATGATTGTTATGCAACATTTTCAAGAGCAATATCACTCATATTTTTATTATTGCAACTCTAGGTGCGGAAACAAATGTTGGAGTATATGTATAGGCATATAGTTCTGTAAATGACACACATTGCCACTCTTGCTACCACAAATGTTTATAGTGTTAAGTATTTTACTAATCTGCTTTACATACTTTCTCTGTCTTTCTCCTTTTGATACAAATTACAGAGATCTTAGGATATCATTACTTATAATATGTCATTTATCATTGTTTCTTCTTTTTTACATGTCTTGTTTTAGAATATTCCATTTCACAGCAATTGTAAAGCAACACAAAGTATATCAGCTCCTTGTCTTTGTATGTTTTCTCTCAGTTAAGAATCTTCTTCTGCAGGTTTGTGAATTTGGGTAGAATTGCGCTATCAGTCTTGCTAGTACGCCCAGTAATTCAGCTTGTCTGTTTTTACCTCCTACAAGGTGTTCTTTATATTTATCATGCCACATGTCTTAATATCTTAATTGAAATATACAAGGAAAACTTAATTCATCTCCGGGATTAGTCCCCCTAGACAAAGTTATTTTGCTAATTTTTGCTTACACTTTTTTTCTCTGTATGAGCACTGGTGTTCAAAGAAAGACAACAACAGCCCACTTTTTCACTCCTTTTCTTCATCTCCATTTCGAATGGTTGTCAAACATCATCATTTAAATATTTAATTATTTTTAAAAGCCCAGTGGTTTATATTGCTGTAACTCTTTGGGATACTAACAACTACACTATTTGTGTGCAGCATTTTGCTTAGATGTGCGGAAGCCTCTAAAATAAAACTACATTTCAATTATTTGGAAACATACTGAGTAACTGGTGTTTTTGAACAGATTTTTAAATTGCATACATTTTTGGTGCATTACTGTATTTCAACAGTTTCAAAAAAGGCCTTTATGTGTGCCCTCTCAGAAAAGAATGTTACTTTTTAACAAGACTTGGGCCACTGCCAGCCTGTTGAAAGATAAAATGACACATTCTTTATTCATGTACAATAAGGGTGCAGCATTTTTATTTGAGAACAAATACATTTTTATTGTCTGACACTGTATTTTCTGGGAACCTTCCCTCACAATTTACTGTAAGCTTATTCTCCAGGAAGATGTTTTGCAGGAAAATAATGTTGTTTACCAGCTGTGCATAGAAATATATGCTTAATAGAATAACTTGTTACTTTATCTTTGTTGTTTTATACTGACCTCCCCATGGCCTGTTTATGATGTTCATTTCCCCTTTTATGTAGTTATGCCAAGCCCTATAGGTCAGAAGGCAACCCTTTAGTTATTTCTACAGATATTGCTGTCGTTTTGCTTATAAACTCTCTGTCTTCCACTGTGCACGTTAGTTTCACTATTAAGGATGCTGACTTTAGTAAAGATTTGACAAATGTCCTGATATTAGTAGAGCTGTGTAAGTTACTTGGCATAACAGTAGCTCTACAAGGACAATGGCATATGTGCAATAAGGACTACCTCCTGACAATCTCCACTTTAAACATTCTCTTTTGTAGGACTGAACCTAGCTTCCTGCACTTTGTTCTACATTCCTTGTCTATGCATTGTTAAAGACTAAACAAAACAGCACTCTTTCTTGTGCCATAATTAGTGCAAATGCACAGCTGATAGTAATGCTGTTTTTCTAGGATTCTTACCTCCTCCTTTCTGTCCACATTTTACCCACATGTATTATTTTTAAATAGATTCATTTTGTCTTCCTCTTAACCTTTCAAGTTTTGAAGACTGAAATTTGTATGTACATAATTTCAAAAATATGAATTTTTTATTTTTTTACATAGGTGCTGCACCCTACCACCATCACCACTCTGTGGGATCTTCACCCTCACTCCCCCTAATTCTGCATTTACTGATGGCACTATACCTCAGAGGATGGGAGAAGGATATATTAAAATGTTGATTTCTGACATTAGAAACATTTTTTCTATTCTTTGAGTTTACAACAGCATATTTGTATATACTGAAGAATGGAATCTGGTACCTATCTACTAGATACTTTCTCTTACATTAAAGAAGGGAGTCTAGTACCTATCTGCTAGATATTAATGGAAGAATGGAGGACTACTAATAAAAATTTCCCAGAACACCATGCTTCAGAGAAACCCATATGTGAGGACTTACTGCAGAGGTGACTTCTCCCTGATAGATCTAGTTACTGATATGACAAATATCTCACACAACTGAATTACTGGAATTGTTTTTGAAAGCTAAAGGCCCTTTTGTAAGGCATCCTCTGGAGACTTAGGAATTAAGAAGGTTTTATCACAGCTAATATGTTTTTTTATGTTCCTATTTCACAATTTTACAGCCGATGTCATAAATTTTATTTCTTTGATCAAGCATTAACTCAAGAGGGAAACATTTGTCATCCTTATACTGTATTTATATACACCCAAATGGCATCAAGATTATTATGACAAAGGATTCTGTCATTACTTTGCACATACATGCATACATACCAATATTTCAGACAGTATGCCTTCTAGCTAACCAATATGCCAAAGCAGTTATTCCCATAATAGGTGTCCAGGCTGTTTGTAAAACACTTAAACTTGTGCTTGCGTTAATGTAGTCTATTACATGCATCAGCTACTCTCTCAGAGGACCAATTAGTACACCTCTCATTCCTATATAACCTTCTACATAGGTTAACTGATGATTCTCTGCTACTTTTTATAACCACAAACATTTCCAGAGGTAGTCGTCTCTAAACGCCTTATATACCAGAATAAGGTCTTCTCTTAAACGTCTCTATGAGACACTGTACAAGTTCAGATATTTTAAAGTTTCTTAATAACAGGTTTTCACATCTGTGGATGCCCTTGGTATATTTTTACTGTACGCTTTCCAATGTACTCATGCTTGTTTTCTTATAAGGTTTCTGTATTGTTATTCCAGACTCAAGTTTGGTCTGATGTAGCTAACAAACAATGATTTCATCATTTGTGATTTCTTAGACTTTATAATTTTTTATACAATCTATAGTTTTATAACTGTCATTCACCAGTTGGCTGACTTGATTAGAAAAACTCAAAACTGGATCTACCCATATACCCAAGTCTTTGGATAAATCTACAGTTTCAATCATTGTGTTTGTTTGTGTCTTTCGGCTTTTCCCGGTTAGGGGTCGCCACAGCGGAACTCTGGTCTGCTAATGATTGGCAGTAGAGTTTTACGTGCTGGCTTGCCGGGCCTAATGCATAACCTTCCATGAAGGAACGCCCGTTCACGCATATCACCACACAGAAGACACTCTGAGGATCGAACGGGCAACATCTAACTGTGAGGCGACAACGCTACAGCAGCACCACCACCGCCGTATAGTTTCAATCATTGTGTGATATATTAAATAAATATTTACCTTTCAGTCTATGTATCTGAAATCCCATATGCTCAGTTTGTGACATATTTATCAGTATATTATTCTCCTGTTCCAAAATGGTCAACTTAGTCAAGTTCTTTTGCAGACTTGCCTTATCTGTAATCAGTTTACCCATTTTCAAGTCATCTGCATACAGACTGTAAAACTCCTCAGATGAAAAACATACAGCTAAAAAATAGAACCTATGAAGTAGGGGCCTGGGAGAAAGTCCTGTGAGACACATTGACTGTAACCTATTATTTCACCTGTCCAGATGCTGTGTGATATTCATCCTGTCCTATATTTAGGCCATGCAGTTATCCATCTTATCAGGAGTACATAACTACCTAGTTGTTCTAATTTATTGATCAATATTTTGTGTATGACCCTATCAAATGCTGAAGTTAAGCCTATATAAATTACTTCACAGCACATTTTTTATTTATAACTGTTATTATATTGTTATAAAACAATATGTTACAAGTGGTTATAGATCTGTTTTCAAAATATGCATGCTGATACATGGTTTCAAGTTCCTACCTTTCCATTTCTGACAATAATTTATCCAAAATAACCTTCTCCGTTATTTTTCCACAACATGAAAATAAACTTATGTGTCTGTGTGACTGTGTTTGCCCTACTCCCCTTTCCCTTAAAGATAGGTTTAACAAGTACATGTCTTTAATCATGAGGAATCTCCCCATGTTTAAATGACCTAATGAATAAGAACTGTAATGGTACATTCATGTCAAAGTGTTCTCAGCTCATTATTACTAATTTTGTCTCTTCCTTGTGCTTTGTTTAGGTCCAGATTTCAGAGTTCATTTTAAATATAATCTCATTTGATTTTAGTATCTGAGGTTACTAGGACAATGTATCACCTCCTTTGTGAAGCCAAAGTACTTCATATAGGACTCTGTAAATACATCTGCAATCTATTATGTCTGAGAATACATTTACATTTATATACATTTTCTTCACATTTTCTTGATGCTGTCTGATACTGTGTTCTGTTTGTTTAGCGTGTTTATTTCAGTTTTCAAAGTTATAGTTCAACCTGTTTTCCATTTCTTATATTTTTTGTGTCTTGCCTTAATCACATATCCTGTTCTTGTGGAATTATATTCTCCTGATGTTGTGTGTCTAGATCTTTTTTGATTTTTTGCATTCAAACAATTTCTCTTTCAAAACACGCCCCATTCCATCTGCCGTTTTTCCACTGAAAGCATAATTTCAATTACTTTTACATAGTGACTCCTTTGTTTCCATATAGTCTGTTATTAATCGTCTATGCATTGGTTTAGACTTCAGTTTGGAATAATTTCGTAGCAGTAATTTAACTTTTATTACCACATAATCACTACACTTCAATGGTGATAAAACTTGACTGGAACTGGCAATCATTTCCTTAGGAACACAAACAATGTCTAATATGTTGTGCTCCTTGGTAGGCTTTTTTTCACTCTGAAGCAATTGTTATTAATGAACATATGTTATAAATAATTTCCTTACTAATGCTGCTGAATCAGTTTTATTCCAGTCTGTTTCTGGTAAACATATGTCCCCAGCCACTATTATTCTTCCCTCCTGTGTTTCATGCAAGAGACGTATGAATTCCTCTAGGCCATCAGCACTTGACTTTGGTGGTCTATACACTCCAGCGACTGTTATCTGTTCCAGGGTTGTCTTTCTTGTCATAGTTACACAATCTTCACTATTGGTATTATCACTAACCATGTAATAATCACAGGTCTCACAACAATCTTTAATCTTTATCATGACACCTCCACCTGATTTTTTGTTAAAATGTCTGTTACAGTAAAAACAGTTACAACCTGATAGAACTGGTTTCCAGTCATTGTTTTATGACCATGTTTCACAAACAACATCAGTCTTGTGGGAATGTAGAAATTTTCCAGTAAAAAAAAAAATTTATAACTAATGAATAACCATCGGGGATGCAGATCTGCATCAAATGTTGCAATCTATGAACTGTTAAATTTTTAACCTGGGAAAAATCCTGTCTTGTGTTTATCAAATACTGCAATATATCTGCAGCAAAAATTCTCTTTACCGGTTTTGACAAGGGTACATCATCCTGTCTAAACAAATATGTGCCCAAAATTAGGCTTGGATGGCCATCACATTTACATTTTTTTAAAACAGGCCATTTTTATCATGTGGATATTTACCCAAAAAAACTTTTCATTCATTGTGAGCAGACTCTCCTTTCTATATGACTTGTGAAAAATACATCCTGTGTAAATATCTGTATAAGCTACGCTAAGAGGGCTATTTCCGTCCTAACAGTCAGAGAGGCCTTGCAGATGAGATCATTTTACCAACATTTATATAAAAACAGCTCCAAACTTCCTTATATTAAGGTGTTCTAAGGAGTTTCTGACATCCTATATTTTTGCTCCTGGCAAGCATGACACTATTCAATATGTATTATCTTCTTTGCAAATGTAAATATCAGTTCCTGTAATAACTGAATCTTCAATTACAAGTATATTTTTTGACCAGATCTGAAAAATCTTCACTGTCTGATCAGTAATATCTCCCGTCAGTTGTTACAAAGGAATGATTTTCATCACCCTTAGTCTTATTAACCCCACTGTTTTCATTGCTTTTTACATTTACAAGCACACAATTCTCATCCAGCTAACTTTGTACATCCACAGCTTCAGCCACGTTGTCAGCTTCAAACTTTCACCTCTTTTTTTTCTTACAGTAATATCCTTCCAGGTTTAGTTTTGAGTTCTTCATTTTAATCTGCCCCTTGCCTCTTTTTTCTGCCTTCTCTTTTGGAAAACATTATGCCTTTTTTTCTGTAGACTGAAGATTTTCTGAAAGAATAGTGTTATAATTTTCTGTAACCTGTGTGTGTTACATAACAAACCAGGGTCCTTTTTATGTGTTGTCTCTTTGAATTATAGACATTGATCAATCTTCTTTTTCTCCCTTGTTATGTTTTTTGAACATCTTCCTTCCTTTTTATTTTCTTCTGCATGCTCTAAATCCTCACATTGCTGAATACTTGAATTCCATATTTTTCATTGGTAGTATCATGTTTAATAAGAGCTGAGTGATCTTTACTAACAATAGACACTTTCTTTCCTAAATGTGTTGCATTTGCACTTTGCCTAAGTATTATGTATCTCATCAGTCCAGTCATTATTACATGTGACAACAGTTTTCCATACTGTGCCAACTGCACAATTTATTTTTATTTTATTTTATTTTATTGACATTTAGTGACCGGGAAAGTCTGACTGGGTCAGAAACCCATTTTCAGCAGAGACCCGGGGAGAAAAGCTCCAACAGTAAAATTAAGACAATAGCAGTAAAAATATCATCAAAAATTAATATATCATCAAAAATACAAGACATCATTACACAGTTTTAGAAGCAACATTATGTAGTAAAAGAATGTGTGTCACTTTTGTGTCTAGGACACGAATAAAGAGTCTTCATGGGTTCTGTTCAAGCAGCTTTATTTCATGCAAACACATTACTACTGTTGACTATTGATTCTAACTTAAATAAGTTATATACAACTAATGATTAAGATCTCGCATGCTCACTCCCTAGCTGCTCCTTCAAAATGGCACTAGGTGTTTCCACGTGTGGAATATATATACGTGCACGTACAGCTTCGCATGCTTCTTAAAGATATAGCACACATTTTATACTATGATCTACAATGTGCATAAATACTTTTAGATTTGGATAATTGTTACAAAGTATATAGTAACCACTACAATAGACACATAGAAACATGTTATGGATTTGAAGAGGAATGTAATAAAAACACATCAAAGAGTTTGGTGGGTAATAGCAGAAATAAAAAGTTAAAAGGAGGGGGTATGTTACTAGGAGGTTATATGTTGTGTTATATTAAGTAGTTTAGAAGAGAAAGGGGCAGATAGCTGTTAGTAGATGGTATACTAAATCTGAAAGGATTAGTGGGATGAGCAAGAGAAATGAAGTTTGTATGATGCAAGAGGGTGGGTGGAAGGATGAGAGGAGAAAGGGAAAGCAGACATAGGAGGGTGGGTATAGAGATATTGGTTGAACACAGACATGTCCGGGAATTGTAGAGGTAGTTTTTTAGTGTGAGTTTGAACTTTTTAAGCTTGTCTGTATTGGTGATTTTATTTGATAGGTTATTCCATAGTTTAGCTATGATATACAAATAAAGACACTTGCCTGCTCTTTTGTTGGGCTTGTGTATGTCTATTAGTTGCCTATTGTTTGCATGGAGGTTTCTTTCAGCTTTTATCCAGCTGGGTGTTTTTATCCAGCAACCACCTGGATAAAAGCATGCTCATCAAACTAAACAAACAACTCAGAGGACAAATAAATTCTACCAAAGCCAAATATGAGTTAAGTTTGGCCTCCCAGGCCAAGGACAACCAGAAAGCATTCTTTAGTTATGTCTGCAACCTCAAAGGCAATACACAATTTTGTGCAGACCTCTTTGCAAATGGAGCCACCTATACTGAGCCAGAAGATATAGCAAACCTCCTGGCTGATAAATTCAGCTCCAACTTTACCCCTCTCTCCCCCTCAACCTTCCCTCAGGAAATATCATCAAATAAAACTCTTCTACTATCACTAGGGAACAGGTCCTTAATGCTCTCTCTCTAAGACCAAGAACACTGCCTCAATTGGCCCAGACAATTTCCGAGAATGCCTTCCAAATAGCATGAAACATGACCTATCAGGGCCTCTGGAATTACTATATAACTGTAGCCTCCAAATGGGCTTTGTACCTCATGAATGGAGAAAGGCAACAGTCATTCCTCTGCACAAAGGTGGGCCATCTACAGACCCTGGAAACTGCAGACCCATAAGTTTCACTAGTCTTATTTGTAAAGCCATGGAAGGAATTATCATGGAGATGATCAATAGAGATACAGTAAACCTCCAGACACTGGACCCAACCCAGGTTGGTTTTGGCAAGGGGAGATTATGCCTACTCAACCAGATGGACTTCTTTCAGGAGGTCACCAAGACAATGGATGAAGGCAAAATTGCTCACACTGCCTACCTTGACCTGGCCAAGGCATTTGACACAATACCCCACTTGGGCATTGTTGACAAACTCAAGAGGTTAGGTACAAACCCATATGTCACCTGCTGGATAGCCAACTGGCTCACAGACAGTACCCAAGAAGTTAGAATTGGGGGAATTCACCTCTAGAAAGAGGCCAGTCACAAGTGGAGTTCCTCAGGGATCAGTCCTTGGACCGCTCCTATTTGGCATTTATTTCTTAGAAGTCAAGGTTGATGTCAGTGTTCTCTGGCTGACTAAATTTGCAGATGACTGCAAATTAGGAGCTGTCATTAAATCTGACACTAACACAAATGTTCTCCCGGAGGGGCTGACACAGACAAACAACTGGTGTCAGAGCCATGGACTAAAACTAAATGCCAAGAAATGCATAATAGTATCCTTTGGGAAGTCATCCATCCCTGGTAACTGTCATATTGACAACACACCCCTTAGAGTTGACCCAGTAGTCAGGGACTTAGGGACACACATAGATAGTAATCTAGCCTTTGACCATCACATGTCTACAGTGGTGAGGAAATCATTCTATGTTGCGCAACTTATAAACAACAGCATGGCATCTAAGTCCAAGGAAGTCATTGTTCCACTGTATTTGGCATTCATCAGCCCTATCATTGAGTAAAATGCCCTCTTTGGTATATATCTAACCAGGCATATCTAACAACTGGAATGTCCACAGGGGCTCCTCACTAAAAATACAGGGAGTAAGTAGAATGTCCTATACAGACTGGTTCAAGGCTCTATCCCTGTATTCTGTCTCCTACAGGCTTTTGAGGGGAGATCTATGCCTGGCATATAGGGATTCTCCGTTGCTTTTTTTAAAGCTGTCTCGCGTTGGTAAACTCCTTTAACATAGTGAGACATTTTGTAAAAAGCAACGGAGATCTTGCTTTCTCCGTTGCTTTTTTTTTTAAAGCTGTCTCGCTATATTAAATGGGTTTAACATAGCGAGACAGCTTTAAAAAAAGCAACGGAGATTTTCTGTTGCTTTTTTTTAAGCTGTCTTGCTATGTTAAACTCCTTTAACATAGTGAGACAGTTTGTAAAAAGCAATGGACATCTTGCTTTCTCCGTTGCTTCCACCCACAGCTCTGATGTACTGCATAAGCATATGCATGCACAGTACATCAGAACTGCCGCAGAATTCCAGACAGCTGCAGAAGGGCAGCAAGGAGGCATTATACAATGCCATTATTTAAGAAAAGTAATTATTGTTTTTCTTAAATAATGTCATTGTATAATAGCAAAAACCCACTTCTGGGTGTGGGTAATGCTGGATTTACCCACGGTTGTCTTTGTTTGGCCACTTGGGCTTCGCCCTCGTGACTAAACCACACCAACCGTGGGTAAATCTAGCATTACTCACACCCAGACATGGGTTATTGCTATAATATACATTGCACTTAGTACACTGTACAAAGTACTCCTGCCTTATCAAATCATTGATGGCATACTCATTTAAGGAATCCATTTTCAGCTACAAACAAATAAATTATTCTAAAAGAAAAGGATGATCAAAATCATTTACCCCAGAATCAGAATTCAGAGATATTTTAAGTCAACTTCTATGGGAAAAAAAATCACAAAAACAATATACAGCTAAATATTAAAATAAGTTTAATAAAGTCGTGACTCTGACTTACAGTGTACCAGCTATGCCAGTCACACAAAAGCTACTATTACTCAAAGTTGCACCTGGTTATAACAGTAAAAGATCAATAAATCACAAACCGACACAGGATTGTTTTACATAAGTTCTGGACTGTAAGGCACACACATTTTGATTATGGGATTAAGTAGTGGGTGTATCTCAATATACAGTTAAAAATGACAGAGCAAGACATCTGTGAGGAGAGTTCCTGGAGAAATGAGAAATGTGTAAGATACAACAAATGCAAAACACAAGTGTGTATCTGGATGCTTTCAAAAGGAGCTGCAAGATGTGCCTAAAGCTGCATTTTACTATATATTTACTGTTGTTAGGTAAGATGATCCACTGCTCAGAGCCCACTTTAGTAAAGACACAGATATAACAGTTTTACTGTACAACAGACTATACATAAAAAACAAGTGTAGTTAACTGAACACAATACCATTTACAGAGCTAAAACACTGCTCCTACCTACCCTGCTATTCTCATAATCTCCACTAAACAAAATTCCTAAAACTCATTTGTAAAAAATAGAACAAACTTGCAACAAACTGGTAAATATGCAGTAAATAACACTAATAAAACTCATCACTGCAATACTTTACAAAATATTCAATGATTAGAGTTAAATAACCCACTGGATTTTAATCAACTGAAGACTGCACATAGTATATTTAAACCAAACATGCATCCAGCAATGGCCACTGTTGTTAATAAATACATTCCATCCAGAAACCTAAATTCACGCTTCCATAATCTTTTAGAGGTAACCAAATCATACAATCAATATGATGATTCCTTATAGTCTGCTCAGGTTTCTAAGCTATAGAACTCTATACCTCCAGACCTAAGAAATGTAACTACAATAGGTTTTTTCCACAAATTATACATTTATTTAGCTTCAAGTTGGCATTGTTGTTGTACATGAAACCAGCCTATTATCTACAGTCCATATTATCTATTCTTTCTTACTGTCATCCCTACTCCTTTGCTGCCACCAATGTTACATCTGTCATACTAGACTTCTAATGTCTTTGGCCTAGTTCATAGATGAAAATTGTTCTTGGAGCAGTTTACTTATCCAAATCACAAGTAAACAAATGTGGAGGGCTGATATCACCTGAGGTGATGCCATTTTTTGGCTAACATCGCAGTAGTAATACTATGATGAGTCACAGAAGCAAAGGTCTGTTATGACAGCAGAGGAGTCTTCAAATGGTTGGAAATTATAGTGGTACAGAAGGGCTGCAGGAACTCTACTGGCTCAGCTGGACCCCTAAAGGAAGGAAGGGAATGGGATCAAGCAGGAGGGTGCTCATTTAAGGAGTACAGTAGGTCCTAACTCTAAACAACGGTATGGAATGCATTAATATAGTCAGGCATGCATAGAGAATTACATTTATATAATATGTGGGGTCAGTCACTAGCACAGCAGTTGCTGTTGCTGCCTCAGAATGCTTATTTTCTCTGTTCAGTTATTGGATAAGGTGGCTTTTGTATGAAGGCCTCCATTTTAATCTACAAAGATATTTGCTAGGTACTTCAGTTTTCTCCTTCATCCCAAATACATGTTATATATGAAATGGTCATCCTCCAAACTGCTTCTGCTTGTACATGCCATGCATGAGTAAACATATGAATGCATCTTGTGATGGACTGCCATCCTATCCAGGATTTGTTTTTTCTGCCTTGAACTTGCAGAGTGCTGGGATACTCTCCAGATCCCATAAGATCCTGCAGTGGATTGCAATTATCAGATAATACGATAATGAATATATAATGTGTGAAAGCTGTTTATAATTATTTTGTTGTATGGCTGCTTTGCTATGCTGTAGACGTCTGTGGGTAAGATTGCTAGATCCCCAGTTTCTCAGATAAGGAATACTTCTTTAGTATGAGTAGGGGGTTGAGCTGTCCAGTGTAACTCATTATGAAAATGGGATTATTTAAGGCTAGAGGCAGGACTTGAAAAGTGAAAAGTTAGGGCTGAAGCAACTCTGCAAGAATATCACGAAAAAGGAGCAAAAATCCTCCAAATAGTAATGGAAACCATGGAGAACAAGCCAATGCAGTGATGATGGAATGACAAAAGAAATGTTTCAGATACATTTAAGATGATTGCAAAAATCAGAAAGTGAAGATTGGGAGGCTGATCTCTTCACTGAGTATTCTAATTTATATACAGGGTATACCGTTTGGACATTTGCATCTGGATCTGCTTAGAAGAATTTGCTTTACAACTGTCACAAAGTAGTAATGTGGTAATGTTTTGATGCTAAAGGGGTTTACCTCTAAACATGAGAACCAAAGAAGCACAGAACATTCATATGATAATGAATACAGTACCTGGGAATAAGGTGGGACTGTTACAAAGTCTGAATTATTCTAGTAAGAGATTACAAATAATTACAGGCAAGAGAAAGTACCTATGTTTACTAACTTGAAAAGTAAAGCTGCAAGTAGGAGAGACGTATGTGATGAGCAGTTCTCCCAACCTTGTTTAGGGTAGATAATGATTCCCTCTAAAAGGTGAACTGAGAACAAGCTTACAGTTTTTGCTGCACCAAGTTTAGATTCTGTGGAAAAATGGAAAAAAAAATTAGCACTCTTGATGGGAAGAGTGCATGTCGGTGGCATTGAATGTGTATTGTATTATCCAGTGCTGTCCTGGTTTCTTTAATTAAATTATTATGAGACCTCATAATGAGAATTTTGCCAAGTAAGACTTCAAAGCAGTGGTGGTGGTGGAGGCTCTCCAAATGTTTAAGCAGTTACAAATTTGTATTGTCAACTAGTACTATATTGTTCTTTATTAAGTGTTAACTTGTTTATACTACAGACCATTATAGATGCTGAGATTGTCTCATTTGTGGTTCACAAACCTAACTGCTATGGTTTACATACCAGAAGACCCAAAATCATGGAGTATGCACATTTTAAGTATGTTACCCACTTTCAGTTTTCAGTCCAGAATATACTTACTAAGTAACTGTCTGTTTCTATAACTTATAGCTGATCACAATGCTGTTTAGTAGTTTATACGTATATGTTCTTACAGAAAAATATAATTTTGATTTCTGTTTCATATGCACTCTGAAGATCACTCAGACCACTTCCGTACGTGCCATGCAGGTAGTGTTAGGATTTATGGGTGGACAGCAGAAGTAGGGAAGTTGGATATCAAGTTAATGAAAGACCTTTCAGTTTGATGTCAGCAGGGTGGTCTCTAGAACTGACTAATAGCTACCAACAGATAAGAAAGTCATTAGCTGGAACATTCACAAAAGAAAATGCCAAGTGTGGAAGTTATTTGACTTTCCGAAGATCTCAAACATGTTCTGAAAAACCATTTGGAAACTCGGGAGGAAGACATGTAACTCAGTAATTGTCATACAGGTAAACTTAAGAATGCAAAGATGTTTTCAACAAGGGTGGAGAAATGCCGGCTTTCTATTAGAGATACTGTCAGGAGATGGAAAATCACATATTGCAAAGTCTGAATCTGTTGCATGCATTCATTTCTGTTTGTTCCCCCGATACAGCCAATCATCAACTTGCCCTGGTGTTTGTGCCGTATGTTGGGTCTGCCTACCCCTCCTAATTTCCTTTGTTCATGCTCCTTCAGGGTTGGGGCTGACAAGGGGTTATTAAGGTGTCCTGGGGCTACATGTCATGCTTGCTGATATGGAGGATTGTTATGACCTGCCATCATATTCCACCCTTTCCTGCATTTGTCCAAAGGCTACTCCCTTCTATGGATCATGCCTCCCTCCAAGGAACACCTACATGAGCACCCCCCCCCCCCGGATGAGCACGCCCATCCATCCCTCCCTGTCAGACTCCTGAGCTGTTCAATGAACCAGGGTTGCATGGGCCATAGTTAAGGCTCTATCCCCATGCCCTTACTTCTTAAGAAGAATGCCAGAAGCAGTTGGTGGGATTGGATCCATGGCTGCCAATGAGCTCACTGTAGTCATTAAACACTTCTGCCAGTGAGGTCACTGTAGTCATTAAACACTTCTGCCAGTGAGGTCACTTTAGTCATTAAACACTTCTGCCAGTGAGGTCACTTTAGTCATTAAACACTTCTGTTTTGTTCAGGCTGAGGCAGTAGATCAAGTATCTTTCATATTGTTTCAATTTCATTAAAGTGTTTACAGTCCTAAATAGTGTGCACGTCAAAACAAATAAATGGTGAATGTAAAATACATAGATAAAATATAAAGACAGATGCAACTGTAGAATATGATCCCAAATAAGAGAGAAAAAAGAATACTAAAGGAAAAAATGGTCATAATATAATAAAAGTGATGTTTGCCCTTGTGTTAAAGTAGACTCTCCTTAAAAGATGGTACACAGGGGCCCTCAAATTACACTGAGTCTTACTGTTTGTAATGGAGGAAGATAACTGATTCCACACATAGAGTGGAAAATAGGCAAAAGAACACATGCATGATGTTTCAAACCTGGCTCTGAGAACAACTAATAGTCCATTAAATGCTGATCTGACTGAATGTACGAGGGTTAAGGATGCAGCTCTTTAAATAGGTGAGTTCATGCTTACACAGGTCTTAGCCATAAGCAGAGAAGTAGTGAAAAAGGACTGAACCAAAAGAGGTAGCTTGATCAGATCCTGCAGTACGTGAGAACTGACAAAACCAGTATGATCCAGTCAGTACCCATGCCACAGATTGCAGGGCAAGTAAGGCCTATGTCTACCATTCTGTGGTAGAGAACACAGATTGTGATCTAGGTGATATTCTTTAAATGGAAGTAAGACTGCCTGATAACCTCCAGTACCTGGTCCTAATGCATTATGAAGTACTATATACAGATCTTGACCTTAGTTGAACATTTTTTTTTAATTTCATTTTTCAAAGGACAACAGTCAATCAATGTCGAATGGTGCCATCATCTGCGAGACTAGGCTTATTTTTCTGTTCTGCTCACTAACCCCACTGTGAATGCCCTGTAACCCGTACTAGGTTTTCCATGCAATGAGCATCAGTGACAGCATATCACTCTCTTCTATAAGTGACATAACCCTTCAAAATTGCCCTGATGCTTTGAAGCCAGGACTCCCATTGGTCTCCAGTCTCTACGGTGGACTCTAGAACAGGACCAAGTGCCCCAGACATGAGTTCCATATCCTTCCTTCAAACAGGGAGAGAGATGACCTGGAAAAATGACATCACTCCTACCTTCCTTTCAGCACCAAAATGCACTCAGGCCACCAGTCAATTTCAGGTCACCTGGGTCACAGTCAGGACATTATCCCTCTATGTCAACAGAGCTGTCCTGGGTTGCTCACTAATTAATTATCCCCTAATTAGTTAACAGAGGTTAGGTAAGGAATCTATGAAGGGCAAGTGATAGCTCACTTTTCATAAGATTAGCCTTAAATCGACATGATGGAATCTAGTTTGTTCTTTTAGTTGGTAAATTTGGATGCATGGCTTTGAGAAAAAGAGAGGTGCAACTTGATATCATTTACATAACAGTGATACCAAATCCGTCAGACTTGCAGTCACAATATGAAAGTCAACATATATGCTGCAAATGATAAAAGGAAAAATAAAAACAGAGCTTTGCATGCAACCCGCACCCCAAACTAAACAGACAGATTGATGAAGCACCCCAGACATATCACATGGAATGAAGCTGAGGTCTGTTGCATAGCCTCCAGAAGTTATCTGTTTGGCCCAGTGATCTACTAACAGAGCTGTCTGATTGTTAGAAATACAGATGAACAGTAATCATTTCTTTGATCCAAGTATACACTACTAGAGCTGATTGTTTTAATCACAGGTAATCTTTGCTCCAGGAAGGAGACTAATGTCTAATGGTAGCAGAAGTCGAATGGGTCGTGGGACACATAGAACATACTTTGGTGCTTCATTCTTTCTTTGAAAAAAATGCTTTTAGTCACTCAGAGCAGTCAATTTGTTCTGTGAGATTAACTGTTCATTGGAGTTAATATCAGGCAGTGTAGCTGTAACATTCCACCTCTGTTTTGTTGATAGCTCACTGACAACTATCGATGTAGGATTTAAAGCCCTCTTCCCAAATGTGCAAGATCTTCAGTGCATATCTGTAGTCATGGGATCTTGTTTCAGGGCAGAAATACAAGTGTTCAGACTTTTTTACTGGCTGTAGCATCAGATCCATTAACCCCAAATCAGCTTTGTAAATCCTGTCAAAATCTTTCCTGTCTTATGGATCACTGTAAAATTCATGAAATCTCACTGGAGAAAGTGGTTGCGTACCTGTGCTATGTGAAGTCACTGACATGTATACCCTTATCCTGAGAATGAAGAAGGTTCAGCCATGGCTGTGGTTGCTGTGTTCTTATGTACTTGAGGTGTCTTCTTTTAAAGTAAGGTACCTGTTTGTTCCAAGTTCTAGTGTCCTTTCATAATATTCAGCATTTCCGAGAAAGAACTGTCTTCTGATGAGGAACCTAATGAAACAGAAGAAGCATCCTAACCACATGGAAACATCTGTGGTGAAAGGGAAATATCTATTGACATTCTATAATGTTCCTCCTCTACCTCCTCCTCTTTGTCATCAGCATCTATGACAACTGATTGTTTCTGTCATAGGAGGGTGTAAGTAGATCTAGTGCTGTAAAGCCAAAAATGGAAGACCTGGAAAGTTGAGGCTGAGACAGTACAAGTGTGTAGGAACTTGCCATAATAGTAGATGTTGAAACAGATCACAGTAGCAATAATCCTTACTTTTGAGACATTGATGCATGGTACCCCCATCCATCCAGCCTGTCTTTTTGACCTCTGAATATTTCTCCCTCGGCTTGGCATATCTCCCAGCGTTGGTAGATTAGGACATTGCAGTATAAAGCAGATGTTCATCTGTGCCAGTTCAGAGCCTGAGACAGAGCCTACAGCCCTTGAAGTGAATGTAAAATGAATTTAGGACCTGTATAGGTAGCAAGAAAAGTACACAGATATATATCAATTACTCAGGCATGAAACAAAGGACTAAAGGAAAGAAAGGATGTTAGGGAGTAACGAGGTTCCACAAACACTATATATGCATGAGTAGAATCAATGTCTTTCAAAAAAGGGTTGGGGAAAAGAAAACCAAAAAGAAAAGAGGGAAAACATATAATAGCAGCCCTGTCCAGTCTATGGAAAAGGCATCTGTCATCCAAGCTTTTTTGCAAGGAGCTCTTGAGCAGAACTGTCTGAGTTGTTTGTTGCCTATAGAAGCTAGCAGATCTATCTGAGGAACACCCCCACCTGTGCACTAGCTGAAGAAAGGCACCCCTGTGCAACATTTACTCATGTGAGTCCACCTTAACTCTGCCTAACTGATCCACCACAGTATTCAGTTGGGAAGGTATGCAGACTACCTTGAGAGACATTCTAAAGTATAAGGCCAGATCTCATGCAGTCGTGGGTAACATGCAAAGGGTATAAGATCTTGTCCCCCTTACTTGTTGACATGCCGCATCGCTATGATGTTCTCTGTTACTACTTGGAAGGTGTCTTCTCTCCACATTTGATGGAAAGCTTTGAGGCCCCTTATCAAGGCAAACATCTTTTATTTTATGTGCATATATTTTTTTTCTTTTGGCAAGCATCCCACACTGGCTGTACAATGTGAAGATTCCCCAGGCTACGTCAGAAGCATCTGTCATAAGATTCTGAATGTGTCCAAAGAGTTCTGCCTGCCCCATCATTTTAGTTCATTGGTTATAGAAGGTACATTTCTACTGATTGGGAGTGTTGGTCCCAAGTAGACTTAGGTACTACTGAAGCTTTTACATATGTTGTCTGACTTTAGGTATTATCAGGATGGTGGATGCCATGTACCTCAGGGCCTATGGGACTCTCATTTTGTCTGCTCCTGCTCTGATGGCTAAAGGAAATAAGCCTGATAGCTCTCCATTTGATCTGTAGGCAGGAAGGTTTTCTGCAGGCTAGTGTCTAGCTAGGAACCTAAAGTAATCATCATCAAGGAGGGGGTAAAAGTTTTTCCAAGTTCACTATGAACACTAATTTGTGCATCAGAGCCATTGTTATGTCTAGGACCCTCTTCTCCTCCTGGAATTGTGTCTGAATGAGGCAATCATCAAAGTATGAGATGATATGAATGCCCTTGATTTTGCAGGATGCAATCAGTGGAGCCATGAATTTTGTAAATACCCTGGGTGTAGTAGCTAAACCAAAGGGCAAGGAAGTAAAGTAATAATGACAAACCCTTGCAAAAAAAAAATAAAATAAAAAATCCAAGAAAGTTTCTGCAACCATGGTAGGTAGGGACATCTAGGTAGGCAGCATTTAAGTCCAGGGTGGCTGTAACTGCTATAGATAACAGGAAGGAGTAACAGAATCTGAAGGGTTAGCATCTTAAATTCTGATACCTTTAGAAAGGTGTTTAATTTGGACAGGCTTATGGGGGTCTCCATGTGCCTTTATTCCCTTGCACCAAGAAGTACTGGAATAAACATTTTTGTTTGCTTAAGAAAGACCATTTCTAAAACTTTTCTTTCCAAGAGGTCCAGGGAGATGTGGATGAAGTGTTCTTGGTGTTTTATGAACTCCAAAACTGGAAGTCATTGAAATATTCTGCCTGCAAGTCTGATTCTTAGAAAGAGGGGTGGGGTTGAGCAGGGGTGAATTTACTTTTATTTTTTTAATTAGTATTATATACACATTGGGGTGATGGCACAGAGGCACAACAGGTAGCATTGCCTCCTCACAGCAGGTTTGATTCTTAGCTAGGTTGCCTTCTGTGTGGAGTCTTCATGACCTCTCCTTGTTTCCGTGGATTTTCTCCAGGTGCTCCAGTTTCCTCCCACATTCCAAAAATATGCAGTAGGTGAATTGGACACTATAAATTGCCTGTAGGTGTGCATGTGCATGGGTATGTGTACTATTGAACAGCAACTGTGACAGAACTAGACACCCAGCAGTATGAACACTGGCCGTAGATGACTGCCACTGTTGAAGTAACACCCCAACCCCATGGGCAAAAATGGGAGAAAAGGTGTTGTGCACAGATGGAGGGATGGCTGGATGGATTGATGGACTGAATGACTGACTGATTTATTTATTTGATTGTTAAACAAATCTTTATTTTTACTACATTTTCATTTTTATATACGGTGAAATCCCCATGCATTGCGCAGTTGTTATTTTGGCACTAATTGTTAATGCAACTATTTCATAGTTATATGTTTATACAATACTAATAAACTATCCTCATGTCAGACAGTCAGTGTTTACATTTAACTTTCAATAACTTTCCATTCTTAATCATGCAACTCTAAATATCACAATCAACTATTCTATATAGTTTTAATCTGAGGTTTGATTTGACATTGTTTCTTAAACAAAAAATAGTTAAACAAAAATGTATTTATTTATTTGCCTTTGATTATTGGGAAAGTCTGATTGGAAAAAGCCCCCTTTCAGCAGAAGTTCAGGGAGTAAAGATCCACGTTACATTTTTTTTCCACAGGCAATTAGCATGAGTTAACAATACAAATGCACTACATAACACTGAGCTATATATAGTTTTAATAGTTGATCATCTTTTCAGTACAGTATATAGTAGAACACAGCATGCAAAAGTCACACATATCTAAAGAACATTCAGTATTATTTTACAGTACATTTATAAAGTCACACTGAAATCCAAGGGTCCAAATGGAAAGATGATAAGTCAGCAAGCAAAGGAGAGTAGTATTGTTGAAAATGAATTAATCCTCAAGTCTTGGTGAGTACCTTCACAAGGTGGACCCTGTTTTTCACAAAATCTCACCAATACAACACTGATATATAGACTGTATTTATATAGCATATATCATGAACAGAAGTAGGTCAAAAATTAAAAAAGACAGCTGGGTGCACAAGACCCAGGATATAAAACGTGCCCAATCCTGGTAGGCACACTGGTGACAGGACTGGAAAAAAATAACAGTGTGGAATCCTCAAAATATGGAAACATTTCTATAATGGGGTCAACCCAGGCCAAGGGGGAGGATGCCCCCCCCCCACATTGTTGAAGGAAGTAGCAGTCCACAAAAATCACAAAAACTGATAGACCAAAGAACAGCCATAAAAGCGAAAGAGTGGACTGTTGAGGATAAGTAAGACATTATGTATTGTTACTATTATGCAAAAAGCCCAGTATTTCCAGACACAAGATATACAAAAAGATTAAGAGAGAAATTAGAGGAAAGAAAAATACTTCCACAAGAAAAACTGTCAGAAACCTCAAATAAAAATGTGCGTTCATTAATACAACAGATTTGTGAAAAACAGTATATAGACTAAGAAAATTTGATCTGTTTGGCAAAAGACGCATCTGAGGAAGTGCGAAAATATAAACAACAAAACTTACACATTTTTGAAAAGTATAAAAAAGAAGTATGGACATTGGAAAGAAAGAGAGATTTGATATGGTGCAATGTTTATGCAAAGGGAAAGCCAAATTAATCAGTATAAAGAAGGCAGCCCCAATTATATTAAACGAGAAATACAGGCAAAGACATCCAGATATGGAACATTTCACAATAAAATAATAATATTACAAAGAGAGAATGTAGAAAAGAAGATTAATAAAGTAGAAGTTAAAAAAAAAATAGAAGTTGAATTTATGGAGTGGCTGTGAAGTGAAGGATTTGGTATAGAACGTCTAACACAGGTTACATCACAATATGATGGAACGAGTCACCAAACTAAGGAGAAACAGGAAGATCAGGAGACAGCTGAAGAAGAAATATGGACATGGGAAAGAAAAGTAGATTTTATATGGTGTAATATCTATGCAAAGGAGAAAGCAAAACTATTCAATACAAAAAGAGCAGCACCAAAAAATATTTGAAGAGAAATACAGGCAAAGGAATTCAAACATGGAAAACTTTACAATACAAAAATAAGAAAACAAAGAGGAAAAGTAGAAAAGGAGATCAGTAATGGAGAAGTTAAAGAAATAGAAACTGAGGTTATGGAGTAACTGCAAAGTTAAGGATTCAATGTAGAAAATCTAATTCAGAAAGCACCACAACAGGATAAAACAATGGACCTCCAAATTAAGGGAAAGCCATTGGAATGGGGAGCAATTAGTCAGGTGCCATATGAAGATATTTTGGAGCCTTCCACAGGAAACCAGTATAAATGTTCACTTGAAGCTAGACAGCAAGGGAAGGAACAGGAAACTGGAAACTCTGATGCAGTCAGTGCTGAGGAGTGATAGGTCAGAGAGTTCCCATATGACAGAGCAACGGATTGCACAAGAAGAATTGAAAAATGTGCCACAGGAAGATGTTATAGAACTTTCTATAGAATGCCCACAAGAAATGGAAAACAAAAAAGATGTGCCCACAGTTTAGAAGAAAATGAGCTAAGAGAAGAGTTGCTTGATTTTATAGAGATAGATAGTCATATAAAGATCAATGAAAGAAATAGACTGTAGAAGGTCAATAAAACCCAAAAAGTCAGAAGTTTGATAAAACAAATGAACACTGTAATTAAAACTGTGCATAGAGATCCATGCGGTGTAATAGAAGTAAACAGGATATATTACTGTACAGCTCAAGTAATAACTGATAAAGTTCTGCCACAAGAACACAGGGTAGTGACAGAAAGGAAGGGAAGAAATCAAATACCATCTTAGAAGTATTGAATAGAAAAAACTATAAAGCAGTTACGACAAGAAGTGTCACTGTTAGAAGAGTATGGAAGAGGGAACAGATAAACAAAAATACTTAGAAAGATAGACGTGATAAAAGCAATGAGCAGTATCAGAACAGATCAGGATCTACTGTACACAGTTGCAAATAACAAACTGAAAATCTCAGCACAGGCAGAAAAACTTAGAAGATACGCAGATAAATATAAAGGAAAAGTACAAAATAAGCAATTTATTGATGACTCAAAAAAGTTTTATAGAGAATTGGTAAACAAAGTAAAAGGAATTGAAACACCACCAAAAAAGAAGAAATAGATATATTTTGGTGAAGTATTTATGAAGATCCTGTAGAACATAGCAAGGATGCTAAATGGGTCTGTGTTAAATGCTAGAAGAGGCGTTACATTGAATGCCTCTTCAGCGACACATAAACACCGAACGCACTAAACCGAGAACATTCAAAACAGTGATTTCTTTCCCTGGGAAAGAAATCACTAGTACCAAAAACACATACGCACAATTTCAAACATAACTAAGTGGAGGGCTTTGCCCCCCACAACCCCCTAACTAAATATACCAACTCCGAGATTGCACTACAGTAGGGTAAAGGGCAATGTCATGGGTTCCAGGGAAAAAAATCGCTGACCTGAGCCTTCACTATTTTCAGATTTTGGTCCATATGTGTCGGTGAAACAGCATTCCCTGTAATGCCATTTCACCAATGTAATATAGACCCAGTTAAATATACAGAAGAAGTAAAAGAAAGAATAAGAAATGTAAAGGTACAGGATATGAAATGGGATGAAGTAACAGCCAGAGAGATTGAAGCAAAGTTAAGACAAGCCCCTATTTTTGCAGAAAGATTTATCCATGAGTAACAACTATTTATATGCCCACCCCAAACAGATACCAACCTGACTAACAACAGGAAAAACAATGCTCCTACTTAAGAGTGAACCTGCAAGCCACCCTAAAATAAAGGCCAAATTATTATCCCAGGGATAAAAATTCAAAGGGGGATATTCCAGGGTGACTCTTTGCCACTGCTGGTATTCTGTCTTGCCCTTACCCATTAAGATGTCTAATTAACAGTTTAGGCCATGACTATAATTTGTCTCCTAGAAAACAACAAAGAGTAAAGAGTTCTCATCTTCTCTTTGTTGATGATTTAAAACTGTATAGCTCATCAGATGAGGAACTGAAAGCACAACTGCAAGTTGTCAAAACTTTTTCAGATGATTCAAGAATGCCATTTGGTCGTGCTAAATGTCCAAAAGCAACCTTTAAAGCAGGAAAACTGCAGCACCAATAAAACATCAGTTTGGGACAAGAATGTGATATAAAAGAACTTGAGCAAGAAGGAGTGTATAAATATTTGGGAATTGATGAAGGATCAACAATAAAACATGAACAAATGCAAATAAAACTTAGTAAGGAATAATTTAGAAGACATAAATTAATCCTGAAAACAGCGTCGACATCTAGGAACAAAATTCAAGCTATAAACCAATTTGCTCTTCCTGTCCTAATTTTCAGTTTTGGAGTGACTGACTGGCCCCAAAAAGTATTAGATAGATTAGACAGGAAAACAAGAAGGATGCTTCATGCTCAACAAATAATTTATAAAAATCAGTGCATGCCAAAATTATATATTCCCTGCTCCAAAGGAGGCATGGGCCTCCTTGAAATTGATTACATGTATAGGTCTGCAATTATGGGACTGCACATATATCTGCTGACCTCACAAGACCCAAATGTAGTAGTTTTGAAACATGAGGAGAATAAATCGAAGAGGACTTCTCTGCTTAATCTAGCAGAAGCATATTGGCATCAAGCAGGAATGGAAATCAAACCAGAAGTAGATAAAAATTAGGCAGCAACTGAATGTGCCAAAAAACATATGAAAGAATATAAGGTGAAGGACCAGATGAGAAGGCAAGAAATGTGGAAAATGCATAAATATAGTTGCAAGTACAGAAAACTTCTGGAAGAACCTCATGTTGATCAGGATTGGACGCAAGAATGGTTAAGGAGAGGTAAATTCAAACCAAGAAATGAAAGGTTAGTACAGGTGGCACAAGATAGTGGGCTATGTACACATTGGTTTACAAAGTCCATTAAACATGTGGGAGAAGGAGACAAATGTAGGCTTTCTAAAACAGAATTGGAAACAGTTGCACACCTTGTTGCTGGCTGTGGTATACCAATGGCAGAAGGACTGTATACTGAAAGGCATAATAATCTGGCAAAACTGTTGCACTGGGGATTGTGCAAACATTATGGTATTGAAGTGGCTGAAAAAGACTGGAAACATGAGACACAAAGCATCATAGAAAATTATGAAGTCTACATCACATGGGATCACCCATTACCAGCAGTTCAAAAGATAGATGCTAGAAAACTGGATATAATGGTCCATGAAAAGAAGACAAAAGTAGCATTGATAATTGAAATCGCCACACGTAGTAACTACAGTGCCCTGCGTACAGAGACACAAAGTCATAAAATATCAGTATTTGCAGACAGAAACAAGAGCAATGTGGAAGAAAGATACCCAGACAGTTCTAACAGTAGTTGGAGCAACAAGTCTTACAAAAAAAATCTACAATCGTATTTAGATATGTTACCAATACATGTAACCCCATATGAATTGCAGAAGGTGCCATTACTGGGCACATTACAAGTGCTGCGAAGAGCACTTCTGGCTGACATTAAAGATTGAAACAATACTAATTTCATGAACTTTAATCAAACTTTGACTTAGGAATGGTGTCCATTCCTGTTATGGTATTTGAAACCCAAAAGACTTGGAGAAATTAAAAAAAAAGAATTTTAGTATACAAAGAGAAGATGAGCCATATTTATGTTTTATTCAACCAGTTTTTCACTTCAGCTATTTTCAATATAATGTGAGATCAAGAATTAACTGGTGACCATATTGTTTTATTTTCACTATATTAAACACCTTAACAATTGCAGTAGTGACTTCACACTTGTATTGCAGTTAATCTTGTTAAACAGATATACATCTTAGATAGTGTTCTTTTTTTAAAGAAGAAACATCCTTACTAAATTATCGCTTATGACATAGGCAATCACATTTATTTAAATGAAAACAATTCACATTAACACAATCCCAGCTGCAAGCATTTTACATCACAAGTCCTAATAACACAATTCTAATTGCAGACATTATACATCACTTATGATCTACTGGGTGCCTGGCAATCTACTGGCATTGTGATTGGTCCTTTGGGGGGGGAGGGGTAAAGTTGGCACAGAATCTGTTGGCCAGTATATTGGCAATACCTGTTGGCTCGGTATAGGAGGTACCATTGTGCAGTAGCTCAGAGCAAATCTGGGTATTACCATGGAGATTCTTTACATAACTATAGAAGGCCTTGTGGTTGTCTTTACTATCTGCTGCAATTCTGTTTTCATAGCTAGCTTTAGAGGATTTGATGAAGGATTGCAACTTTTTGTTGAGGCGGATAGGGAGTTTTTCCATTCTTGGGACTTTACCTTATTCCGCATCAGTTTTCTCCTTCTGTTGTAGAGTTTGTTTATAACAGGGGACCACCAGATTGGCTTCCTTTTTTTGGAGGAGAGCATCTTGGTTCTATTGGGTATGGCGAGATCCATGAATTTGTGTAACGTGTTTGTACAGTGCTTTGGTGCATGATTAGGCGGTCATGCAACTATTCTCCATTTGCATGGGTGCCATGAAGTTAGCCACCTCTGTTTTTAGGAGCCCAAAGTTAGCTTTGGAGAAGTTTTTTATGGTGGTTACCTTCGGGGGTGGGTGGGAGGGATGTGGATTTCCAAGGTGATTAGTTTGTGGTCGGATCTAACCAGGGAGGCGTTGACTGTTGGTGTAGAACAACATTTACCCATGTTAGTAATCACCAGGTCAAGGATGTTGCTACCTCTAGTGGGGGTAAGAATGAGAGGGTCTATATTAGAACACCGAACTTTCAAAATTCCGAGTGTTCTAATATCGAACCCTATTAATCGAAAATTTAAAACATTGAACATACAGAACAGCAAATTTTTTCCTAGGGAAAAAAATCACTATTCCAAAACACATTCACACAACACAAGCACACCAAAAAAACAGCAATCCACACACATACACCTAAACTCTTACACCTAACCCTACACTAAACTATACATGCACCACTAACTATCCATTTACCTTAACCCAAACCCTAACCCTAAGGTCCGTCACTATCACACAGTCATCTCACCCGCGCCCTAACCCTAACTCACCTACCCCGCCCTAACCCTCACATTCACTCAATTGCACACTTACCTGACCCGCACCCTAACCCTAACTCACCTAACCCGCTCTAACCCTCATGTCCACACAATCGCACACTTACCTGAACCGACCCGTAACTTTCCACCACAGCACTGAAAATACCAAAGCAACAGAAATGGACAATCGAATTCTTTCCCTATGAAAAAATTTAGTTTTCTGTTTCTTCAATATTTTCAACATTCGCTGAAAATGGGTCGATATTAGAACACTCGAAATTTTGAAAGTTTGGTGTTCTAATATAGACCTGAATGAGCTGGTCCAGGGCATTGGAATTAATGAATTCCAGGAAACGTTGAGCAAGTGTATTGGTACATGTGTAGTTTTCCCAGTTAATGGAGGGGTAGTTGAAGTTGCCCATTATGAGAGCGTTAGGTTGGACCCTAATATTCTCCAGGGTGCTTAGGGATGTGGAGTGTGAGTCTTGGGACATAGTTGGGGACCTATAACAGGCTACGATCTGAATCGGTGTCTTACCCAATGTTAGCTGCACCTGAAATATCTATGATGCGTTATGTTGGGCTACTAGTCTGGAGGTGTGTGCATCCTTTATGAATATGGAAACACCTCTGCCTTTGGAGCTTCGGTCCAAGTTCTGGGGCCAAAAGGTGTGGGATGAGTTATAGCCTGGTAGTGCAGGGGTGCTTTCTGCTGCCATGAACCAGGTCTCTGTTACAGAACAAATGTCGATGTTCTCCATTTTAAGGAGTGCTTTGAACGAGTGCATTTTGAGATTTAGACTTCTAGTGTTGAGCAGCATGACTCTTAGATTGCATTTGTTTGTAGCTGTTATGGTGGTAATTTGGTCTTTGGAACACCACCAAAAAAAGGCACTATAGGGGTGGGAAGAGCCTTGGCCAGTATCCGGAAGCCCAGGGGTGACAGATGCAGGCCTTCTCTGGAAAAGCATCGAGGTCTGTCATTCATGTCATCCCAGGCAGATAATGGATCCCCTTAGAATGACACCAGAAACTTAGCCAGTTGTTGAAATCAATCATTTTCTGCTTGTCCTGTGGTATCATTCTGGGTGATGGTGGAATGCTGCTCAGGGCTAAGGTCATACCCACCTGGGCTACATAATACGAGAGCTTCTCCATGTCTCTTTTCATGTAGTCCAGAGAGGTACATCTCAGGTCATTCACACCCACATATACAATGACAGATTCATATTTGTACCTGTTGTTGAGGGACCTGAGTGCGTGCATTATGTGGCAGATCCTGGCACCTGACAGGCAGCTGACTGTTACTTTCTCCTTATTTAACCTAGTGAGTAGGACATCAGTGTGGTTTATTGTTGAGTCACCTATGACTAGTGTGCCGAGCATGTTGTTTTGCCTTAGGGGCTTTGGTTGAGTGGCATACTGCTTAGGAGAGTTATGTGTCTCATGATTAGTGTTGTGTTGTGGTGGTTGATTGCATTTCTGCCTTGGAGGTCTCTGATGTTTGGGTAGATTTTTATTGAGAGCTTCCACAACGGTGGGTGTGTGGTTTGTGTTTTTATGTGAAAGCAATGTTGGTGTGTGTTCTGGAGGGCTCTGTGTTCCATGTGGTGTGGTGCAAGTGTTGACGTTTTCCTCTTGACCAGCTATTCCGGTCTTGGCTGGAGAGTGCGTGGCTTCCAATTTGGATATACAAGTGCATCTCTCGCAAGTCTGACTGTTGGGAGGTAAGAGGAGAGGGTTGCCGGTGTACATGAGGCAGTTGCTACATTGCCTCAGGATGCCCAAGTTCACAAGGTTAATAGGAGAAAGCACAAGGAACTGACCTTTAGACATGCCTGGAGTGGTGGGCATTAATAATAAGTACTGGAGCTATTTCCTTGTAGAACGTTTAGTGCTGGTAGAACTTTTGTGTGCTATAATATTTGCTACAAGAAGTTTGGTGTGGTAAAGTGCTAGACTAATAAACTAGTAAAAGTGCAGGAGAGGAGAGAACTAGCAGATCTAAGGAAAAATTGAACAGCAAACTTTGGCACCTCTCAGAAGCTTACAAACAGTCCTGGATACAGCAAATCTGTATCTGGACTAGACTAGTTACAGAAAAGATGGGAAACAAGTGCAAACATGGGCTTTTAAACCAAAAAGTTGAAAGAGATGGAAAAACTGCCCAAACGGTCAATAAACTAGAAATTCTGGGCCAGAAACCACTCCTCTTGTGGTAAATAGGCTACCTAGTGCTTACCACTCCCACTGATAAGCTAGAAGGCTTCCCTCCAACACAGAAAGGCTTGAGGGGCTCAAAAGCTTACATACAGTCCTGGATACAACAAATCTGTATCTGGACTAGACTAGGTACAGGAAAGGCGAGAAAAGCACAAACGTGGGCTTTTAGAGCAGAAAGTTGAAGGAGATGGAAAAATCTGCCCAAACGGTCAATAAACTACAATTTCTAGGCCAGAAACCACTCCTCTTGTGGTAGATAGGCTACCTAGTGCTTACCACTTCCACTGATATGCTAGAAAGCTTCCTTCTGACACAGAAAGGCTTGGGGGGCTCAGAAGCTTACAAACAGTCCTGGATACAGCAAATCTGTAGCTGGACTAGACTAGTTATAGTAAGGGTGGGAAACAAGCACAAATGCAGGCTTTTAAACCAGAAAGTTGAAAGACATGGAAAAAACTGCCTAAACAGCCAATAAACTACAATTTCTGGGACAGAAACCACTCCTCTTGTGGTAGATAGGCTACTTAGTGCTTACCACTCCCACTGATAAGCTAGAAGGCTTCCCTCAACACAGAAAGGCTTTGGGGGCTCAGAAGCTTACAAACAGTCCTGGATACAGCAAAATTGTATCTTTACTAAACTAGCTACAGGAAAGGCAGGAAACAAGTGCAACCAGAAAGTTGAAAGAGATGGAAAAACTGCCCAAACGGCCAATAAACTACAATTTCTGGGCCAGAAACCACTCTTGTGGTAGATAGGCTGCCTAGTGCTTACCACTCCCACTGATAACCTAGAAGGCTTCCCTCCAACACAGAAAGGCTTGGGGGGCTCAGAAGCTTACAGACAGTAAATCTGTATCTGGACTAGACTAGTTACAGGAAAGGCAGGAAACAAGCTTACATTTTTTTTTTACAGAAAAGCAGCTAAAATAGCATTAAAAACAATTCAAGTGCAGTGCAAGCTAGCACACGAGTGTGTAGCAATATTAAAGCAAATACAGTTTAAATAAATGCAATTTATTTAAACTTTATTCTGAACTGAATTCAGTTATTGTTTTATTCAACTTTGAACAGTCAAAAAGTGACAAAAATATACTTATCAGCTGAGAAGCACACTCAGTCAGAACACTAGGAGATTATAGCAATTTCCTTTCTTTAGTAAAGTGGAAAGGGAGAAAGGAGAAACCAAAGATAATTCAAGGATAACGACCTAAGTGGATTGGCCTTCTCAAATTTTCTTTCTGTATTAGGTAGAATGAGCTAATGACACTAGACTGGGATAAAGCTGACAGAGAGCTGAACAGATGGGACTGGTAGGAATGTCTGAAATCAAAATATGATCTCACTGTACTCGGCTGAGTGAACAAATGACATGGACCCAGGAGGAGTGTTCAAACAGAAATTTACAAGAGGAGCAGGCAATTCCAAAGCCACTAAGATTAATACCACAACAAGAACAGGGAAGGAGGGTGAGAAACTAACTGCAGAGAGACAGAGGGACCACAATATTCAGTGAAATAATTAAATAAACAGAAAAATAAAATGCAGTACTATCTTTAACACTGCAAGTATGTACTTATCTCAGCTTGTAATACAGTTGATGTAGGTATATAGCAGCCAGCAAAACAGCTCAGATATTCAGCAGAAATAAATTCACAGATAAGTGACTAACACCTATAAGCACAGAGAAACCCTCTAGACTAAGAGTTCAACACCGAATATCAATGAAGTGAAAACAATTAAGCTTAGGTGCATTACCAGCTTCAAGGATTTCATTCAGATTCCTGTTTCTTCTCCTAACCAATGCTGGTGGACCTGTTATTTTCTTATTTACATTTGGGTTGAGGCTTAAAACTTTCCATTATTTTTTAATAATATTCTCAACCTCTGTAGAATTTGCAGAGAAATTATAGACAAATCCCAAATCATGTGTGTTACCCCATTAACTTCATTGACAGCTTAGTCAATGAGGTATATAGGCAGAGACAACAGAAAGTTTTCCCCCTTTTGGGCAAAGGTGAAACAGAACAGACCCCTATTATAGGTGCTGTGAACACACATGATTTGGCATTTGTATATAATTTCACTGCAGATTCTACAGAAGTTGAGAGTATTAACATAATGACTTGCTTATTTAAATATTTGTAAGGCTCTATATACTGCTCTCTATATTCCTTATGTAAATCATCCCCTGTTGTTGCTGTATCCTACAATAACTACTTGTTTGACCCACCCTTCAGCTCCTGGAGTGCTGGGAACTGTTGATCCTGCAAATGGCCACTTTGCTGTTACTACTTCCTAAGTATGGTATTGTGTAACATTGTAAAAACTGATGATAATTTTGGTCATGTGTCATGGTCATACTGCAGGGCACCACCAGATGAATCCAGAGAGCAAAACCATGTTTTTACCATCTTGGACATATGTATTCGATAATGTTTCATGTTTGTGATTAAGCATGCAGTTGCACATGGTTGAACCCATGGTCTGTATGATTTTGTGGATTTCTTATCTATGTCATTTGCCAGGATCCCAGGGCATATCTGGTATCATCAACAAGATACCCCTGTGAGAAGTCACCCCTTGCAAATTGTTAGTACACGTCAGAAGTGTGCAATATGTGGGAGTCATGATAACCGCCTTGCCTAGGTGGCCTGCACACAGATGATATCCTGTGGATTACAGACCTCCTGGCAGTTGATGGAGTGATACCTTTATCAGCTTGCTTACCCCATTCCAAGTTTACTAGGTGGGGCTTTTATTTCAATATGGGTACAGTTTATGGTCCTCAGTACTTCTGGAAAATGGACTATATTATAGGAGCCTTTCATGGTGTTGCATCTTTCCTCTGAGGTTTGTGGGAACTACATATGCTCCCCCACATGCTGAAACATAGCACTGTAAAATTAATGGAGTATTCCTGAGGCAGATGCTGAGATGGGTCTACTTCAAATGATCAAAGTTGCAGAACATCAAACCACACATCATCGAAGACGAGATGATCGATGTTTTACAACATCGAACATTAAAGTAGAATAAATTTAAAAAAATGAAAAGTCTCTTTGTAAGTTTTTGTAGGGAGCAAGCCCCCCTGCACCCCCACATGCCTTGTTACTTAAATATACCAACTCCGAGATCACACTACAGTGAAGAGAATGGTAAATTTCCCATTCCATGCTTTTGTCTTCACTGTAGTGTGATCTCGGTGTTGGTATATTTATGTAGCAGGGGGTGTGGGGACACAGAGGGGCTTACGCCCCTGCAAAAATGTGAACTAAGAAGTTTTCATGTTTTAGTTTTTTTTTTGCATTCGATATTGCAGAACTTCAATCCTCTGGTCCTCAATGATCAGAGGTTCGATGTTCTGCAATTTCGATACTCTGAACGGGACCTGCTGAGATACCCTCACTGTGTCCCTGACAGGTTGCTGAAAGGTCCCTGTAGCTAATGTATGTAAAGCCACACATACCTTAATATTTATTGGGATAGGTACTCCACAACTCCCATAGGGCTGCTGATGAGACTGACACATTTCCACGATTTCTTGGATGGTATCCCTATCCACATAGTACTGGTCCTCAATGCTGGTGTTGTGGAGTCAATGAAATGTTAAGCATGGTTGGATAACCCAACACCTCCAAGGGTTATGTTACCCACTGGCAGGTGGCACAGCAGTGACAATAAGAACTTCTTGCAGATAAACATTTACTAGTGCAGCAGCAACTCCTAATATTACTTAGTGACTGTCTTAGTCTGAACATGACCATTTGGCCACATTGAAATACACTATGGGTGCATCCCAGTGCATGGCATTTATACATTTCTGAATTGCTTTGCCATCTTATTTTACCTCATTAGTATGCATGAAGAGACACGTTTTAATAATATTGCTCATTAACATGTACTTATATGGCCATTAGCTCACCACACCTGACCATGGTGCTTGGCCTGGCTTAGTGACAGAGCTTATTTTTCTGAATTGCACACACTTTCCACATGGCTACTCATTTCACAAATTCACTTACTATGATGTGACAATGTTTTCTGAATCCAAGCCTTTCCCTTTTGTCATCCCAAAGAAACTTCTAAATTTCCTTATCTTAGTTATAATCATTTGAATAATTTCTTCCCATAGTTCTTTAGCTGCCTGCTCAACATCCCATTTCAACCAAATTCACAATTTTTATGACCCCAGAAAAGGGTAATTTTGTATCAAGTATTTTGTTGAGGTCTTCATTATCATAGCCTTAGTTTATGTTTCATTTACTTTATGTCCTGTGTTACTGTTAAACTATTTCAGAACTATTTCAGTTTATTGAATATAATTTTTATATCATGTTCCAGACTGGTAACATATAATTTTATTTCATTCACAAAAAGTGCTATTTTCTCATTAGTATTTTTCATTTATATCAGTTTGATTGTCTTATATTGTTGGCTAATGGCTCTGAATACAAAGCAAAGGGTAATGGTGAAATTGGACAGCTCTGCATAGCTCCTCTTATGAGATTAAACACTTTAAACAGCTAACCAACACACTTCATCCTAAACTGAACTCCTTTATAGATATTAAATATTAATGTTGCTCATGTTTGTGGAAACCCAAAAGCCTTAAAATATGTCTTTATAAATTCCCATATCATTTAGTCAAATATTTTTAGCATCCAAACATGTTAACATTTTATTATTGTCCACTGCATCCTTTTGAATCATAAATCTTTTCTAAATTGTTAAATGGTTGCCTACCGCCTCTAAGCCAACACTGATCCAGATCTATTATTCTCAGCAATATAGTCATGATTCAGAATCAAAATGGGTCTGTATGACCCTGATCAAGAGGATCCTTCCCCTCATTTAGTATAACTACCACTACTGTTTCTTTTCAACTCAAAGGTGCATCCCCACACAGAAAAAATATTGTTAAAAAGAACTAGCCACATTTTTATTATCACTGCGCTTTGTTCACACCTCTTTTGGACTTCCATCAGTAGCATGGGGTTTCACTCTGTATTTTGGTTCCTCACTATTACTTTAATTTCCTTTTTTATATTAACACTTCTTTTTCATCTTCTGTCAACTGAGGGATTTGTAATCATCTCAAATATGTTGCCATTTCCTGTGTGTTGCTCTCAGCCTCTACATCGTGTCTTTATAGTGTGTCATAATAATTTATAATTTCATTCATAATTTTCCTGGGTCCGTGTCTACCTTTCCATTCTCACAGTTCTTGATTTTAGTTATTTTTCTTTCAACCTGACATTTCCTTAAACATTGAGCCAACAGCTTGGGTTGTTGTATTCTTGGTTTGCAGAGCTACTAATTTTATGAAGAAATAGGAGATCTAATAGGATTGAGTCTTTTATGACTGAAAAAGCAAGCCATAGGTCATCTGGTAACAGCCATCTGGTTACTGAGTAAAAGAAGAATTATGAAAATCTGTCAGATAGTAGAAGGATTAATTTTCATGGTTAGAAATCTTTGTGCCTTTCCTGTTGAGGGAAATGCTTGGATTTGTACATATCAAAGGAGGCATTCTATTTGATGGAGTTCTCTAATAAGTGAAGAGCACACTGATAGGATGACTTATTTGAATCTTGAAGATATTTCCTAAGAAAGTAACTTGGTCAAATAAAAGGCTTTGCTAACTAATGTGAAAACACGATGATTGAATGAAAGAGACAGTTGTCCTCATAAGTCCCCAGTTCTCTTATGACCATATCTGTCTTTAAAGTAGTGCCATTTATAGCATAACGGGGCAGGGGAAATTTTTCTCTGGATACTGCTATGCAGTACTTACTTGCATTAAACTTCAGACTGTTTTGGTACATCAGGTGTGTATATCCTATTCCTATTCCACTCCTTGCTAGAGCTATTTAATATCAGTGCATGAGTGGAAAATAGTGTCCAGATTGTAGTCATCATCATTCTTGTTCAGCCACACTTTTATGATATTGGCTTGAATATCTACACAATAAATGCCAAACAGGGGAGAGACCAGCAATGAGCCCTGTACTACCCCGCTATCTACCATTTTACATTCAGAGAGGTTCACAGCTTTGATCTGTTGAATAGACAATTTGCAATCAAATGGACAATGCAGGGGGTTTGCATTAAGCTTGTCTAACTTTTCAGTAACACCAAAGTAATTGACAAGTCCCATATTTTCTCGCCTAGGTAGTCTAGGAGAGCCATCTGAAGCTAAGTCATGTGTGTCTAGCATTTGTTAGCCCTGAAGGCCAGGTTAGTAGATGTGCATACTTTCTTCCCAAACCTGTCCAAAGTCCTATTCTCTTTGTCACTGGGAAATGTGTTAGGAGAAGAAACCAACGTGGACCCTTTCTCTGGATCCAGAAGCACCACTTTGGATCTTTCACTTGGTTGCTCTACAGGAAGTTGTGGGAGTCTTGCACCCTATAGAATCAGTTGGGTTCAATAGGTGGAGAAGACTGAGTCCAGTTTCTTGAAGCCTGCTACAGAAGCATTCTTCTAAGCTTTAAGAACTAGAGGAATTGACACTGGTTTAGGGGTGTCCAGGTCCAAAGAGTCTAAATACCTCTCTGTGTCTCAGGATCCTACCTTACATTCCCAGTGGAAGAACTTATTCAACTTAGTGAGGTTTTCTGCAAAGGAGATGTCCCCTGAAATAGAATCTGAGGGGATGGTGTCCTCAGTGTCTGTATTGAAGCCAAGCAGGGAAGATATCTGTGAAGAGTAGTCTAATTCTACCTCCTCACTTTCCATGGTAGTGCAATGTTTGTGTGGGAGACTCTTTCTTCTTCTTCTTCTTCTTCTTCTTCTTCTTCTTCTTCTTCTTCTTCTTCTTCTTCTTCTTCTTCTTCTTCTTCTTCTTCTTCTTCTTCCAGGTATAGAAGATTCAGTACCTGGCTGAAAAATCTACAATGCCTTTAGTATAACTTGACCCATTTTGAGCTACTGCTCAGGGATACACTGGGAAAAATAGGAACACCCTCAAGGTGCCTGTGAATGGTGTGGCTGTATGCCATCAGGAAATGGAGAAACATGTTTAGTTTTATGCCTCTTTTTTAGGATGACTACTCTGTAAGACCACTCCCCTGTGTGGTAAGATGGGAAGATAGGACTTGCACAGCAAAGCACTCAATCTCCTGCTAAACCAGAATCATGGTGCTCTAGCTCCCCACTCTGAAATAATCAGCACCTTTTTTGCATTTGCCCGGGGTTGGGCATCCAAGGAGAAACCCTACTTTAGATCAATCAGGGCATGTATTCTCCATTCTGCACCACATGTCAGCCTTCCAAGGGCTATCATTAGAGGTCTGTGGGAAAGTAAGACTTTAGTCTGAGGCTGTGAAAGTACCTTACCAGAACTGACACCTTAGAAGGGGCAGGGGCACTGGATGCCAATACTGAATCACCCGTATCCCTTTCCACCTTCTCCTTTTACATTTTCCTTAGGGAGAAGTCAGAGAAGGAAGTCGACTTAGCAGATGCCATAGCAGACCAAGCTAAGGCCTTAAAACTGTTCTGTTCAGAGTAGGTCTGCACAGAATGCAACCTACTGTGAAAAGATTTAGGGGTGAATCCATGATAGACATCACACTTCTGAACACTGTGGTCCAGACCCAATCAAAAGACACATGACTGTGGTAATATATGTGTGGAATCTGCCTACCAAATATGCATCTACCATTTTCTGGGTCAGACATAAGGTCAATGTCCTATCTAAATAGTACAGTCAAAAATACTGGCACCAAGCAATAGCAAGCAAATGGAAAAGAATGTGTTCCCCAACTGAGTACTTATCTATTTCTTGAGATCCAAGCCAGCTGACCATGTAGTTTTTAAGGCATCTTCATTGAACTGCACCAAGGAAGTTATGAGCTAATGTAGGCATATTTCCACTTTATACCAGAATGTACCAATATGCCAGGGACAAGTTATATGATACACAGAATAGGAAGGATTCCAAGATCTAGAAGTCAGGTCAGATGTACAGGGACACCCAACAGCAGAATCTCAGTAGTAAAGAGTGCTGTAACAGTGACCTAAATGAAGAACATAAAGCAGAGGGCCCTAATCGACCTGTCTAAAGATAAACTAATTTTAAACAACTTTATTAAATTCTTACATTGCTGACAATGACATATGCTATGTTTATATAACAGAAAATAAAACAAACCATAGCAAACATTTTTCATTTTGATTTTTTAACATTTATCATTTACTCCACCATGTCATAAATTTCTCAATTCCTGCATTCCCTTAAACCTCATTCCTCCTCCTCTTGAACATTATTCTGCATGTATTGTTCCCAGAAATTGCATTTCCTTCTTTGTAGCTTGCTTCCTCCCTTTTCTAAAGATCCCATCTCCTGTTCTTTTATCTTATTTGTAGTATTCAGTACTTCAATAACAGTGGATTTAGGTTTTGATTTCCATTTTCTAGTAACTGATTTTTTGGCAGCCAATAGGATTAAACTTGTTAAGACATTACATGTCTGAGCAATTCAGATCATATATCCTAGCTCAAAAGAAGAATTTCCTTAGTTACAACCAACTCCTCTAATGTTTCTGACAAAGTACTCTGAAAGATCTGCCAGCTCATTACATTGTAAAAAAAAAACATTCCCAATTATTGGTCTCTGTCTTATCAAACATTCAGCATTTGCTATCTATCTGTGGAAAAATTATGTAAAGTCCGTTTGGAGTATACAAATATCAACGCAAACACTTCCAAGCAAAAAATCCTCATCCTTCAGGACTTCTTTGCATACTTTGGCAACATACATATGTCCTGCCACTGTTGTTTTGTTTATTGACTTTGCATTCTCTTTTCCCAATAATTTCTAACCTGCTCTGATTGACTTATATAACTATCAAGCAATATTGTATGTGTCCTACCTTTTTTTAAACAGCAACTTCTGTTCTAGACTTGTTTAAAGCTCTGTCAGAGTTGGTCTTTCACTTAGCACTCCCCTATCACTTTTTATTTGCCTATACTCTTTTATCAGTCCCTGTTGGGAAGGCAATCTCTAACCTGCATCCCAAATTTCTGTTTGGCCTCATCCTACTTTGTTTCCTTTTCCTCTTTATTTGCTCCCAATATATTGGTTCCTTTGGTAATTTTCTCAAGCAAATTCCAGCCTCCTGCTGTCTGTTTTTCTATACCCCACTTACAGTCATTCCTACTAGTAAAATATTTTTCCATCCTTGTGTTGCTTTAATTCTTAGAATACTTTCTGAAAGTTTATGAATATAATATTCTGTATGGTTGTTGTTATTCTCCATAAGGACCTGCATCCAAAATCCTACTCTCCCCTAACTTCTCCAATCCTCCTCCCATTTCAACATCTCTTTGCACATTGATTTATAAACTTCTGCTTATGTTATGTGTATGAGCCTTAATTGCACAGCTCTAAAGTATCCTATCAAAGCAGTAATCCTAAACCACCTTATTCTATGGCGGGAATCAACTTATCCCAATTAACTCTTGCCCTCTTCCCCTCTCAAATATTTTTTTTCCAACTCTTTATTAGCTGTAACCCACAACTGCATCTCTGGTTCATAAAAATATGCTTGACCTGTGTATAAAATTAAAAGGACTACACACATTGGAACTGCTTGTATCTTAGTATCCATGTACACAATCAAGAGGTGTACAGCTTCTCAGTTGTTCTGTTGTCTTTTGTTTAGTCTCTCCCTACATGTCCTTGGCTGCCATAATAGAAATACTTTTTAATTCATACACCCATACACGTATTCTTATTATATCCCCATAAATATGGGTATTGAGGAACCAATTTATGTGTCGGTACATGTTTACTACTATAACTTTTGTTTTTTCATCATTTATTTTATGTCCTAAAAACTCGGCTGGGGTGCCTTCTGTGCGGAGTCTGCATGTCCTCCCTGTGGTCATGTGGGTTTCCTCTGGGTGCTCCAATTTCCTCCCACATCCCAAAGACATGCTGTAGGTAGATTGGACACTCTAGATTTTGGCCCTAGGCATGGGTGCGTGCATGTGTGTGCCTTCCGTGGAAGGCTGGGCGCCAGGCTGGCAACTCGGCACCATAAAAACTCTACTGCCAATCATGAGTGGACAGGTGATCCACTCTGGCAACCCCTAACCAGGAAAAGCCAAAAGAAGAAGAAGAATTTTGTATCCTGAAAAGACTTGAAACTATCTCAAAAAGTTTTACAATAACAAAATTCCTTTTTTGGCTTTATCAAGTTCAAAATAATTTTATTGCTAAATAAAGCTAACTTTTCTTGATTACCATACCAGTTATATTGTTGAACTTGTAACTCCCTTATTTTCTTTGCAATGGCTCTCAATACAAAGCAAATATCAAAAGGGAAAATATATAACTCTACTTGGTTCCTTTGTTTGAAAACTGCTTTTAGAGGAAGCCTTCTATCTTAATTCTTGCTCTTGACCCTTCGTATATTTTTCTATTTAAAACCAATATTTTATCCAGGAATATGGATGCTGCCATTGCTCTACTCATAAATTCCCAACTGACTCTATCAAATGCATTCTCTGCATCAGGATCCAACAGCAATAGCAGAGATTTCTTACACTCTGCTTCCCAAGGGATCATCATTATTCTGTTTATGTTGTTAAATGTTTGCTCTCCTCCAGAAAAACCACATTGATCCATATTCATTAGTTTTATCAACACCATTGCCACTCTGTTCGCTAGTATGGACATAAACATTTTATGATCATGGTTTTCAAATACAACTTGATCAGTATAAAGCTGGGTCTGAAGGGTATGTCTCCTCTTTGGGTAATGCAGCCACCATAGCTTTCTTCCACAATACTGACACCCCTTTTTAAAATATCGCTAAGCAAAACCCTCAAGATCTTTATGATTTTCTTCTGTCCAAAACTCCCAAACTTCCAAAGGAATTCCATCTGTTCCTCTTTATTGATTAATTATACATCACCATTTTTATCTCATCTCTTCCTACCTTAGCTATTAGCTGTAGGGTCTCCTCTGCCTCTAACCAAGACATAATTAAATCTTCCATAAATATTTCTGTTTGAGCCATTTTCTTGGTTTCTACATTCTTCCGTTTTATACATATTTTCATTAAATCTTCAAAATATATATAATATTTTTACAGGATCTCTGTTTATTTCTTGTTATAGGCTTGTTAAGTTTGGCAACAAGCCTTTCTACTTTCTGTTACCTAAGTAATTGTGATAAAAACTTTTTACTCTGGCTTTGTTATCAAAAATTGCTACTTAAAAGTATCCTTTCTAAACTCCTGTATATTAACCAAATGCTCCCTTATTTTCCCTTTACCACTTTAGTGTTGCTCCTCTTCTTGCTTAATGAGATTCCCTTTATTCTACAATACTTTAACTTTTGGAAATCAGTCTAAATATTTACTCTTGCTTTTTCCCCATATCTGCTTCTTTCTTATTTATACCATATTTAAACTCCATTTTCAGTTTATCCCACTCACTAGCTGTCCCTTTTGAAGAAATTTCTATTTTTCCTAATAACTTTCTCAAATAATTTTCACTACCCCTTGCTTAAATTCCTCTCTCTTGAGCAGATAAGTAAGGAAGCAGTAGTAACCTACATTGTGCATCTATATCTTGGTGTTTATTCATTCATGATCCAAAATAGTTACTGGATGTGTTTCAAAGCTTTCAATGAAATACACATTCTGTGAAGTATAATTTCTATCCGCTCTAGCCCAATTATTGTACCTTGGAGAATAACATGTAAATTCTGCCTAGGCTACTACTACAGAACTTACATCTTCCATGCCAAATATTCTCATGCATTTCTTCAGAAATCTGCCATCTGTTTTATATTTTCCCTTCTAAGCCCCTCAATACATCCAAACGATTGCAAACCAGATTTCATTTCCTACCCATAAATAATATTCCCTGCTAAAAATGTTTTATTTTTCATAAAATTCTCTGGTACTTACGTATTATTGCAACCAGATTTTCACCGTTAAGAAATGCGCATACCACCACAGATAGGAGTACATGAAGCAATTGAAACTGTCTTTGTAAATGTGTAGTAGTGCCCCAAAACTTTACAATTACTGTGTTCAGAGTGTGTTTTGCTGGGGAATAACTTCAGATTACTTTCGGGAACAGAGATAGTGGAGAAAACCATCTTCCTGTTTTTTTTGCATGCATTACACAGGCACGCTACACTTTTCATGGCAGCTATCATACTATCGTTTGTCTCATTTTGAACCTGCAGAAGAAATTCTTCAGAGAAGTAAAACACAGACACTGAGAAATTGTTTAACCCACACTTGCTTACTTTTAACCATTATTGTATTTACAAATTGTTAAAAAAATAAATGTTACTAAAACCATCACTACTATGTCTGTGTTTGCCTTCTCTGAAGGATTCCTTCCACACAGTGAATGCAATCCGTCCATCACACCAACACCAGATATGACAATGCAAGCATGCAAAAAACAGGAAGAGTGCTTTCTCCACTGTTTTTGTTCCTTAAGGTAATCCGAAATTATTCCCCAGCAATACACACTCTGAATGCCACTTTACACTGTTTCATGGCCTCATTTCTACCGAAAGAAGCGAAAGTCGCAATCGCAAAAATCTGGTTGCAATAATACGTAAGTACCAATTCTCTTAATCTCAATCATAGTATTTTACGTGGAATTTAAATGCATGCCAGTATAACCCTCATTTTTTGCCAATAACCCCTTGCTACCACAAATCTGACGTTATTGTCATTTATTTTCCACTTCTGTTACAATTGGAGTCCCTGTAGCAATAAGTATTAATACTACTGTAGATAATATGTGTGTGTATATAACTTTAAGAAGCTATGCAAGGGCTTGCACAAGTGTATAAGTACTGAGCACGTGCAAGCTAGACTGACATTTTTTAGTAAGCAGTTGAGATGTAAGCATGTATGCATGTAAGGTCTGTCTGTTAACTAGTCCTTTCGTATTTAATGATGCTGCTATCCATCCTGATGTGTTTCCATGTATTAAAACATCTAAACAAAACCCCAGCCTTCTTGTCATATGTGTTGGAGATGAAAGAGCGACAACCACCTTTTCCTTTGTCCCTCATATTATGCTGGATGACCTGAAGTCCTTTCCTTGTCAAATTTACATGCTCATTTTTATCCAAATGTGTCTGCTGCAACATTTCCATTTACACCCTGTATAACTAACTATATGAAGATACAATTCAATACAGTTTCCTTTTATCTGTACCTGTAAAGTCATTTGCATTATATAATAATATGAACAGAGTAGCTATTATTATGGAAAGCTACTATTCCCAGCTACTATACATGACAGCTCTTTTGAAAGTGTATTTCCTACTTTAAGCTTATTTGCACATACTAATGTTTGGCAGGCTGATCTGTTATGTAGCTGCTTTTTCTCATCTTTATATGAATCTATGCCACATTTTCAAGACATTTTGCTTCAATGAAAACACTCATAAAATGCCTTAGAGCCCCCCCCCCATCCATCCCCTCGTACCTTAGAACAAATACACAAATCTGTGTATATTTTCAACAAATGAAATTTTCCCTGTCCAGATAGGAACATTTGCCCCAAACTGACAGCTCCATCCACAGATATTACTTATTCTAAAATTAAGGTTGTTCAAGCTAAAGTACATATTGCAGCCTGCGTTTCTACATAAACTAATTACTATCTGTTCTTTTCTTATCTGTATACCCCTTCTGGATATAAAATAGAACTTACATGTTTTTCAGCAAATATTAACTTTTAGTCTTAAAACTTGCATTGGCTACCTCTAAAAAAGCTAAATTGCGCACTGTTACATTAAATACATTAAAATGTTAAGGCTGCTGGGGAGGCGACTACTTAATTATTCACTTCCCACAGATTCAAACATAATTTATTTTTCTCTGAACTGCTTGGCAATCTACATTTAAATATTAATTACAATGTACCTTGTACAATTCATTCAGCAGACAGTGTTCGGACCTTTCATGGTCCATTGATTGTACTTGCCGACTTTTTATCTCCGATTTGCTAAGAAAAAAAAATATTGACTACAAACGGATGAAATAATCTTTGCAAATTTTAACCAGAACACATTTCAGTTCTCCCATATTTAATCACCACCGGAGTTCCGCTGTGGTGACCCATAACCGGGAAAAGCCGAAAGAAAAAGAACAACAGTTAGTTTCTTGACTAGATTCTGCAATTCTCTATATTTTTGATATAGGGAAGGTTCCTTTGTTTTATGCCAGGCTTTCCAGGTGCTGTCTCTTTTATGCATTAGGGATCTAGTATCTTTAGAGAGCCAGGGAGCATCGTTTGATTTGATTCTAATTTTCCTGGAGGGAGCAAGGGAGCTAAGGGTGTGTAGGAAAATGTTGTTGAATTTATTGACTGCGTCATCGAGTGGGAGAAGTCTAAGGATGGACCAGTCAAAGCTAGACAGTATGGAGTTGAATAATGAGATATTAAAGTTAGATAGTTTACGACAATCTCTGTAGTGGTGGGCCTTGTGTGAGTGGGTAGAGTGTCTAAGGATGCAAGTGAAGAAATGGTCACTTAAAGAGTCAGGTAAGGTAATGGGGTTTTGGTAGAGGAAAGGGGAGTTAGAATCCAGTCAATGGTTGAGCTGGAGGATGAACTTCTAGAGAAGCAGGTGGGGGATGTTATCAATTGTTGGAAGCCATGGAGGTTGATACTGAGTTGGGGTGAGTCATCTGTAAGCTTGGACCAGTCAGTACTGACATCCCCTAGAATTAGGGTTTCATAGTGTATATTATGGGTAAACCAGGAGAGGATGTTTTCTAGGATGGGTGTATTGTTTCCTGGCGGGGGATGTAGATGGCAACAATAGCAAATTTCTTGTGTGAGTTAAGATGGCAGTTTAGGATGATAAGTTCAGCAGGGTGGAAGTCAGGTATATGGATGGTGACAGGTGAGAGATTTAAGCCATCTTTATAGAGGATGGCTACTCCACCTTCCTTCTTTGGGCTTCTATCAAGGCAATATATGTTATAGCTGGATGGGAGTATTTCTTTATTACTGATTTGAGGTTTGAGCCATGTTTCGGATAAAGAAAGAATGTGCGGGGTAGTTTGGGCTGTTCAGGAGTGAAGTTCAGTAATTTTGTTGGTTAGGCTTTGTATATTAATGGAGTAGATAGTTAGATGTTTCGGAAAAGGTGTGTTTGTGCTATGGGGATGGCTTAGTTTATGAGAGTGAAATGATGAGGAGGTAGAGGGAGAATTTAGTGAAGTGAGATTGAGGGGAGAGGGGCCTGTATTTGGGTGGATGTCACCAGAGCATAGTAGGTTAATAATGTGACATGTGAGTGAATGTAACAGGAGATTGCAGAATTTAATTTTGTATCTGGGGGCGCATGAAGGGGTATGAAATATAGTTAGTTTGTGAAAACTGGAGGGAGAGAAGTTAAAGAGAGATGGTGAGATAATGATGTAGCAATTAGAATGTATATTTATATAGGAAAAGGAGATTGGGGAACAGGTATGAGGGCAGGGAAGGTAGTAGTGATAAGGGGTAATAGTATAGAGGAATAGGAGAGTAGTAGTGGTAAAGAGAAGGAGTTGCATTATTATATTGATTTGTTATAAGTGTGTGTAGGTAAGTAATAGACTAAAGTGTAGCTAAGAAGGTAAGGTTATGGAGTTGGTGTTGTTAGCTAGGGTTGGAGGGTGTGGTTTATGTAGATTTTGCTGGAGAGGGGATGGGTTTAATTAACAGGGAGGAAGTGGAATGTGAGTGGCTGGGCTGTGAGGAAGGGGAGGGATTGTCTAGTATAAATGTAATTGATGTGGGGGTGGGTGGGAATGAAGATAGGTAAGGGGAGCAAAGAGAGCCCGAGTGTAGTGAGGGCGAATGGAGCGTAGCAGCACCCATGGAGAAGATCCCAAGAAACAATCAGAAAAGCAAGTAAGTATGGTAGACTAGAGAGCAGGAGAAAGAAGGGGGAAGAGTAGTTCAGTGAGAAAGGACTAGACTGAGTGGCTCTGTAAAGATTAAAAGGCAGTAGATTAGGAGAACAGAAAGACCAGGAGATGGGCAGGGAAGATAGAGGAGTGCAATTTGCAGTATCCCAGACTATAGAAATAGGATAAGCAGTGAGTGGCAGTCAGGAGAGGTTGCAGCGGGCAGGTAAGTTAGATGATAGATAGCAGAGTGGGGGGCAGGTTAGCGTGAAGAGAAACAGGAAAGGCCCGGGGATGTGCAAGATTTCAGCTACCACAGAAGCAGCAGTATGGGTAGCATATAGTACAGCAATTAATAGTTTAGGCTGGACATACTTAGAATACACTCTTGATGTACAGGAAGACACCACAAGGAAATCTTGACCTCATGAAGTTCCAGGCAGGGTCTATTAGCGGGCTTGGAATCAGTGAGCAGTTTAGCTATCTTAGAATACACTCTTGATGTACAAGAAGACACCACAGGGGAATCTTGACCTCAGGAGGTTCCAGGCAGGATTGATCGATGGGCTTGGAAGCTGTGAGCAGTTTAGCTAACTTAGAATACACTCTTGATGTACAGGAAGACACCACAGGGGAATCTTAACCTCAGGAGGTTCCAGGCAGGGTCGATCAGTGGGCTTGGAAGCTGTGAGCAGTTTAGCTAACTTAGAATACACTCTTAATGTACAGGAGGATGCCACAGGTGAATCTTGACCTCAGGAGATTCCAGGCAGGGTCGATCAGTAAGTTTGGAAGCTGTGAGCAGTTTAGCTAACCAGTTTGGAATAGATTCCAACTCTGATCACAGACAGGAGATCAATCAGCTTTGCACCAATTCACAGAAATGCAGTCTGTACTGTCTAGTTGTTGGTTGATGAATCCGACCTCATATGCTCCCAAGGTCTCAATGTCCATGTATTGTCAATTTTCTTTTCATTGGTCTGAAAAAAAGAAGAAGTTTTAGGCCTAGCTCCCTTAGAAATAAACTCAGAAACATCTTTTGGTGGAGAATGCAAAGGTAGTTTGTCAAAATGTTTAACCCTGAAATGCATATTACAATGGAAAGGCACATGTTTTACATAAGAAATCAAAAGCCTGGTGAAACTATAGCAGCATATATTACCAACTTGAGAAATAAAGCTAAAATGTACAGATTTGGTGATTTACAAGATGAGTTGATATTTACAAGATGAGGCTTGTGTGTGGTGTTAATAATGATGTAGTGAGAAAGATTTTGCTTTGTGACAGTGATTTAACACTGAGCAAAGCCATAAAGATATGTCAAATATATGAGCTTACAGAGAAGCATACAAATATGCTTACAAATGAGAAAAACATGCATGCAGTATTTGCCAGTACAAATGTTGATAGTGTGCAGCATAAGGTTAGGTGCAAATGGAGATATAAACTGAAGGGTGTGGCAGCTTTTTACCATAACTATAAACCGAATGGGGCTGCAACAAACAGCCTTATTGTTAATTGTCGTAATTGTGGAGGCAGTCATGAACCTAAATGAGAGAAGTACTTTGCTTTTAGTCAGCAGTGTCATAAATGTAAAAAGTGGAATCATTTCAAAAGGCTTTGCAAGTCTAAAATGGCACATACTGTTATTAAAAGAGAGCATTCAAAGAAGCAAGTAGATCAGATAAAGAGCTGTGAGCAAACTTTCTATGTTGATGGTGTCTCTATGATTGATGAAACTGTTAACACAGTAAATTATCGGTTGGCGGCAAAGAGTAAAATATTTTTTACTGTATGGATTAATGGGAAGCTTGTAAAGCTTAAAGTAGACACTGGATCCAAGTGTAATGTTGTATCTGCACAAATGTTTGCCAGAGTAAAAGCTGGTGAGAAACTGGATTTAGCAAAGTGTGCAAAACTAGTTGCTTATGGTGGTCAAGAGCTTCACACTGTTGGCGCAGTAGTTCTCACATGCCATTCTGCTGGGAACAGCTATGACTTACAGTTTTACGTAGTCAAAAAACACATGTCATTGTTAGGCCTCAAAAACAGTTTGAAAATGGGACTGAGTTCATTTAATAAAGAGGTCCACCATATAGGTTTGAACAACAATAGTTTTACACAGATTATTTTCAGTGAATATGCTAATATTTTCAAAGACGAGCTTGGCTAACTTCCAGTCCCATATTCCACGAAGTTAAACCATGAAGTAAGCCCAGTTGCCAAACTAGCAAAGTAGGTTCCAGTAGCAATGCAGAGCAAAGTAAAAGCAGAACTTGACAAAATGGTGCATTTTGGTGTAATCACTCCAATAAAAGAACTGACTGAATGGGTATCCTCCATGGTCTTAGCTCATAAGAAAAACTCAGCTGATATTTGAATATGTATTGATCTGAGAGACTTAAACAAAGGGCTCAAATGTCCTCATCATCCAATGTGCACAGTAGAAGAAGTAGCCACTCTCATGCCCAATGCCACTGTTTTTTCAATCTTAGATGCAAAAGGTTCCTTTTGGCAAATTTCATTGGCTCACAAATCTTCATTGTTAACCACTTTCAGGACACCATTTGGTAGATTCAGATTTTTGAGAATGCCATTTGGGATAAATTCAGCCAGTGAAGTATTTCAACATGTGATGGAACAACTTTTTTCAGGTTATACATGTGCTATTATAGTAGAAAACATTATTGTTGGGGCAATGGTGAAGACGAACATGATAGAAATCTCAGGAAGTTTCTAGACCATGCACGTGAAGTAAATCTTAAACTGAATCCTCAGAAGTATAAATTCAAACTGAAAGAAGTTACTTATGTGGGTCATTTATTTACTAGTTCTGGCTTACAACCAGATCTGTCTAAGCAAGCAGCAATTCTTGAGATGTCAGTTCCAGAAAATGTCACATCTTTACCTTATTTTCTTGGTATGTTCAACTATTTAGGAAAGTTCATCCCAGACCTGGGTGAGCTTTCAGCATTGTTTCATGAGTTGACACACAAAAATGTAAATTGGTCCTGGTTAGAACAACATGAAAAAGCACTTGATGTTCTGAAACAGAAAATTGCCATCCCACCCACACTGACATATGATGTTCACAAACCTGTAACTCTTTCATGTGATGCTTCTAATATGGTCTTGGTGCAGTATGTCTTCAAGAAGGCATACCAGTAGCCTATGCATCCAGAACTTTAATCCAAGCTGAAATGCAGTATGCACAAATTGAAAAAGAGCTTTTGGCAGTAGTGTTCACAAGTTTGAAGTTCAATGATTATATTTATGGCAAATCTATTCAAACAGAGACTGATCACCAACATCTAGTGACAATTCTGAAAAAGCCAATACATACAGCCCCAGCATGCCTGCAAGCCATGATGTTAAAATTGCAAAAATACAATTTTAATATTGTCTATACAAAAGGCAAATAGTTCAACCTTGCTGATGTGTTGTCAAGTGCACCCAGACAAACAGAACAGCATCAAGTCATGTAAGTCAGAAATTTTTCCTCATCACGTCTTGATGAACTCAGAAATCATACAGCTTCAGACCCAATTCTCCAGAAACTGAAAACATGTTATCAGTCAAGGATGGCCAGCATGACAAACTAGTCTACCACTTGACATACAGAAGTATTTCCTTACCAAGATGAGCTCAAGATGGAAGATGGAAACATCAGGAAAGGTACAAAAGTGGTAATTCCTAAGCCTTACAACAGGAATATAACAAAATTTTGCAGTGTGGTCATCCAGGTACTGATTCAACCAAAAGATGGGCAAGAGGCATAGTATTTTGGCTTTCTGTGTCAAAAGATATAGAGAAGGAAACTCTAGCATGTTCAATTTGCAAAAGTACTAAATCGCACCAACAAAAAGAACCACTTAAGCTAAACTAAATTCCTGAATTACCATGGTCGATGGTTGCTCTTGATATTTTTGATGGGAATGGTCAACATTACTTAGTGTTAGAATCTTATTCTAATTAGTTTGAAATTGACCTTCTTCCAAACTTATCATCCAGCACTGTCCTTATGAAATTGAAGAGACATTTTTTCTGTCCATGGTAATCTGCACAAAGTCATATCTGACAATGGTGCACAGTTTACATGTCAGCAGTTCAAGAAATTTGCTCAATCTTGGGACTCTGTCCATGTTGATAGTAGTCCTGAGTATCTACAGTCCAATGGATTAGCTGAACGTGCAGTTCAAAGTGAGAAACATTTGTTGGAAAAATCCAAGAGAGATGGTACCAATGTTGCTCTAGCCCAGCATGTTTTAGATAAAGGGACAACACATAAATTTAAGTTTAATGTGTTAGAATTAATACGAGTAACAAATAGGTTGGGAAATATAAAGAACTACACTGAGGAACGTGAAAACAGATGGAAATTAAGGTTACAGAGTCACAGGGGACATGGTTTAAATGAAAAAGTAACTTTAAAACCATTTTTAGCAGCACGCCCCTATGCTCACTAGGTTCCAAGTAGTTCTATATGTATATATGATTTTATCCATATTTTTGTTTTTGTTTTTATATATATATTTTTTATATATAAATGCATTTGCATATTTCATATGTTTTATTAAAATAATATATGTTTTTTATATATTTATATATAGGATATATGTATTTGATAGGATTATATGCCTGTTGCTTTTAGAATGTGAATGGTTGCATGATAAGTTGATTGTTTGATTAATTGAGTAGAAGGTGGATTATGGTATATAAATGTGACTATAGTAGTCAGTAGTCTTGAAAGTCTGATGAAGCGTTGTTAAACGTGAAAGCGCTTACTTTATTTTTGTTACTGCAGTCAATAAATCATGTTTTAAGTCTACTTTGTGCTGTGGCGAGCCTGATACTGTTTGTATATGAATTAAACAATTGTTAGTACCAAATGTATAGAACAACAGAATTGTCAAGGCTCAACTTTCAAGAAAAGGACAGTCACAAATGTTGTACTATGATAAGTCCAGCAAATCACGTAGACCATTAAGACAGGGAGACATTGTGAGAATCCAAACATCTAAAGGATATGACCAAGTGGGTATCATCAAAAACCTTTGCAAAGAACTAAGATCTTACATCATACAATCTGATAGAATGGATTTCAGAAGGAATCAAAGACAAATATTGCCAGTCTCTGAACCAGTGACGCAGCACATTGCCTGTGCCAAAGACTCTGTTTCTCAGAGTGACTCTACACTTGTTCAAGTTCCAGAGAACAGTGTCCTTTATTCAAGTAATCCTGATATAACCCCTGAATTTCCAATTGAGAAAGAATCCCCAGACACTGTCCCCATTGCTAAACCCAGTCAAAGTTTTTATGTGACCAGATCAGGTGAATTTCCAAACCAGTTTCAAAATACACAGTGACTCGGACTTGAATTAATTTGTTGTTAGCTGTTAATGTGATATCTAGCTTGTTAAAAATATCTTGTTCTCCTATTGTATGTTGAACAAATCAAAAAGGGAGGATGTAGATCATTGTATGTATTGTACCTAGTCTACTATAGCTAGACAGCACATGCATATAACTTACTGAGCACATGCAAAATCAATGCCATTTTGTGTAGTCAGAGTGAATACAGGCATGAATGGAGATGCACATGCGAGTGTGCCTGAAGTAATGAGTCAGTCAGTTAGCTTGAATACATGTTCCAATTACAGCTCCTGATGTGTTTATGTACAATAAACAAAGTGAACCCATCACACTACCTCTATCTCATTTGAATACAAGAGACATGCGACACCTCAGACTGCACACAAAGCAAAATTATTTTAAAATATAACTTGCAATTTACATCATGAAAGGTTTATACAAATACAAGTAGGGACAACAACTATTTTATGTGCAGTTACTTATTCATTTCTCCCAGTGTCCTGTTAAACATTAGTCACATAAAGTGATGTATATGCTCAACAGTTCATCAACCAGTTTAACACAGTCACCAAAATTTCTGTCTTTGTCAGCTACTTCTTGCAAAGCCACATTCATGTGGTTATTCCTATATCTGATGGGACTGATGCTTTATAATTCTCTGTTTATTCACTAATTTCACAATGTTGCTGGTCTTTTTTCTGATTCTCTCCATCTCTCAACATCAGTCTCTGGTTCACATCCAAGGTGCTCCTGTTTTTTCTCGTCAACACCTGTGTTTTTATTTTTTGTTCAAGCATTTTACTTTGTAGCAATGAAAAAGGCTTCACTGGCAAAGTCTATCTTTGGGCTGTGTTATAGTCAGAAGAATGAGAAACAGAGTCTCCTTTTGCTTGCCAACTCACCATTGGTTAGCTAAACTTCTTTATTTTCTTATTAGTTTGTTCTGCATCCAAAAATGCCTTTGATCCTCCAGGAAAAAAATTCTGAATTGAAGAAAGTTGGGTATACCAGCTTGAATGTCACACCTGCCTCTCAACATTCCCTTATTCTTCTCTTCAGCCTGGTGCTGGTGTACATTGAATAATAATTTTCCAAAAACATTCTCCTGCCCCCAATTTTTAATACTTTTCCTTCTGCCACAGTTTTGAAAGGAGCAATTCTTTCTGCTGGTATGATTGCATCTTTACTAATACAGGTCTTGACTTTTTTCTTGTGTCTAGATTTGAAGTATACAGATAATGTGCCCTCTCAATTAAGAAATCTTTTTGTGGATGACCATTCCAGCTTATCTCTACTTTCATAACATTAATGCGATCTCTATTCTTCCTAATTTCTTTGATAGAGCAGAAAATCTCAGGTTCTCTCTGCATACTCTGCCTTCTAACTCTACTATTATTTAAAACAGCTCTTCGTGAAAGCTTCATGCTCAGACAGCCTTTTTTACATTTTATTCTCTGATTGCTACACTTTTTTCAGTTCATCTGAGTAGCTAGTTAACGCTTCTGTTTTTCAAGCTTTTTCTTGTTTAACTTTAAATATTCCTTCAGTGTTTCACTTATTTTAAACATCTTTAAGTGCACTTGATTTATTTTTTCCTCTAAATTACTGGAAGCCATCTTATGTACCAAAGCTGAAATTTTTAGTATTTTTGTTGAACCGCAAGAACATTCTTCCCAGTCAGATTTTTGTCTCCTTTTCTGGTTGATTTTCTCTTACTTTCTCCAGGTTTCTTCTTTGCTAACATCATGACAGTTTAAGTACTAACTAGTAACTGAATTTTACCCAGAGTGATAACTTTTACTGCCTTTTTTATTTGTTTCAGCTTTCACAATGGAAGAACTCTAACCAATCTGTTGATCAGTGTGCAGCCATCTTGGAAGTCCTAAACCAAAACTAACTGTAATCTTTCCCCTGCAAACTTTGTGTAGTTTAGTTACATTGTCTACAAAAATAGGGAACAGCATTGTGACCATTTGTTGGTGAGTCCTTCTTTAGTGTAAACTTCATTAGTTGATTTTTTCATTAAATTACTCTCTTTTTGCAGACACAACCAATGAAAATGTCTTGTTCTCATGACTGATGGTTTATAACAAAAACAACTTTTGTTGTTCTTTTTATCTGCTTTTTTTTCCTGGATTTCAATTGTTGAAGGAATTTAAGTCTTTGTATCCTACAGCTCTTAAGTACATGGGAAAGATACATTATTTCTGCTTTTACTTGTCCATGTTGTTAAGTTTTTTCTCTTACCAAGAAGATTTCCTGATTGTTTAATCCTATAAAGCTGATGATGGCTTTGAACTTGTTAAAAATCTCCCAGTCCTTCAAAGTGTGCACTGCCTCCATGATAAGCAACACATTTAGTGTAGAAATCCCTATGTGAAGTTATCTACTACAGTTGCAGTTCTGTGGTAAAGATACAGAAGAAATAAAGAGTGAAATTCTAATATTGTTATAAAACTATTAAAGATGTGGTCCACTGAATTAGGAAGACAATGGTTCCTGATGGATATCTCCCTACTGGAGTGGTGGTGGATTATAGGAAATAGCATATTGTGCTGGGATCAATTAAGGATAGGGGAGAAAATAATGGATTGGATAGAACTGGTAGATAAATAGAAACAGAGACTTGGAGATATATGCTATAGTAGAATACAGAGAATCTTAGTCGAGTATGACAGAGAGAGAAAAAGGCAGGGAGTTACAAAGACCAGATTTGGTTAAAATAATAATTGAAGCAAAACAGACCAAGGTGAACAGTAAAAGATTGATAAATACGATCTATAGAGCAACAGTGTGGAATAAATGGTCGATTTGGAAACAAACCTAAGGATGGCAAAAATTAACAGGAAAAGTAATATCAGATATAAAATGGGTAGAAATATGTAAAGCTCCTAGGATGGCAACCAAATTTGGAAACTTCAGGATATTCACATGGAAATGCTTATATAAATATTTTCATACACTAGATAAGTAACATAAAATGCTTCCAAGACTGAGTATGGATTGTTGGAGATTTCATCAAAATTGAAAGGGAAAATGATAACACATTTTCTGGGGCTATCATAAGCTACATAGATTTAATTGGAACTGCAAGAGTTAGTCAAAAGAGTATTAGGATATAACTGGCAGTTAAGATAATTGGACTTTTATTTAAGTTGGATTGGTGATAGTCTGGAACCATTATATAACAAGGCTCTATTAACGTTAATATTATTACTGGCAAAAAGTTATAGCAAAAAAAAGAAATTGAAAACCTCATTAGAACTAAGAACAGAGGAAATGATAAAGTCAATTAATAATGTCAAGGAATCTGAAATGAGAATGTTCATAATCTGAGAAGCAATAATTGTAGGAGTAAGTGGGGCCTTTGTGATCAAAAAGGTCGGGGAGGAGAACAAATTGTAAGGATAGGCAGAAACTTATTTTGGGCACATTTTAGACACTGAAATGTTCAAGATCAACATGGAGCCATTTAGATGGTTAAAGAGCTGAATAACTACAACTTACTAATATCAGTGGAAACTGAATGGAAACTATCGTTATGGATAAAATGGTTAAATGCATTTATGTAAACCTTGGTACTGGACTGGATCAGATGTACAAACTAGTGAAATTCTGAAACTGTATGTTTGTGTTTAGTAATGTTTTAAAAGTCTGGTTCAGCCACCAATGCAGGGAGACAGTGCATCATGCAGGAGGACTGCACAGTATATATCCTGGTTATAAGATTTACGTAAATAATTAATGATGCTAAGTAAGATGATTTTAGTCTAGCTAGTATGGTCACTATATTCTAAGTAGCAATGCCCAGTGGAATCCACAGATCAGAAATAAGGAGAAAGTTAAATTTTTGATCAGTATGCATAGCATATGACTTTTTTTGTAACTATCTTAGCACCAGTTGCATAGTATCAGTGTCATATTGTACATTTAGTTATATGAAGCAACTCTCAAAGCAGGAACCAGTTCTTTCACAACCAGGCCAAACTGTTTCTTCCTCATCATTATCATCACCTTCCTTGTCCTTTGCTTGCACTGTATGTAGAATTACTATGTCCATTAAATCACTATAGCCATTTTCTGCTTCATCCACTACAGCCCACATTTACACAATTGATTCATTCTGTAGGTACCAATGTCATGGAAGATCTCTGTTACTTCCTGTAGTTGTTCCAGTATTTCTGCCATTGCTGCCTTGCTGTCAGTGATTGTAGGAGTTGAAAGGTACTGGATCAATGCCAGCATTTGGATTTTCTGTCTGATTGGACCTCATTCCAGTTCTCCACCATCACCATAGACATTACAGCCTTACTGAGATTTTTTTTCATCATTTCAAGCAGGCTGAGTTCACTGCTTTCTGTATTTAAAACAGAAAACAGCAATTTGGTTTTATGCAGGGTTTTGATGACATACATAAGTCACCCTGATTCATTGGCTGTATGCTGGAAGTGGTGTTTGCAGGGAGACTCTTACAAAAGATGTTTTCACCAGCACAGACAGAAGCATCAGCTGCTGGCTGTGTTTCAGAATTATCTGTAAGCAGAATTGTTTTGGGGCACATGTGATGTTGGTGGAGATACACCCTCCCTGCAAGGACAAAATATGTAGTAAGCTACTCAACAGAAAATATCAGCATTCATTAATGTATTGTGTTGTGTCCTGTTATCTACATTAAAGCAGTGAGATATTAAAAGATTTGTCAGTAATAAGCCCTGGCAATTTGTCCTCTCCTGTGGCATTGCTTGCAGCTAGCACAGGCAACCATTCCTTGTTCTTTTTAAATCCAAGGACAAGTTTTGCCAACATAAAATCAATGTTTCCATGTTTTCTTTTTTTTTCTTTTTCTTTTTTTTAAGAAGCAGATACAAGATTATACTTGTCTCATTAACATTATGAATTACATTTATACTTAAACAGTTCTTACTTGATATATTTAATTCCCTCATATCATGTCTGTTTTTAAAATCAGTTCACCCACCTTTTATAAGTTACAAATGTTTGAGTACCATGAAAGTCAAAGGATTCCTGCTTTACTGCTTTAGCATGGCATCAGAAATTTGAGTTCCTTTGTTTCTTACCTGCAAAAAAAAACAGTATTATACTTTATCCAACACATTCGCATCACCCCTCTCTTGACTTTGCATTTCTGAAACATCAAAACTCACCTTGTCCATCACCATCCAGTCCAGTAGGAAAGGGGGCCATTCCATGGACCCCAGGAATTACATGCCATTGGCCCAATTAGCCTAATTTACAAGAAATGGAACATATCATATCTGATCTCTTAAAGTACAGTATTAACAATCTTATATGACTGAACCCACAACAGTTTGGTTTTGTCATGGGCAGCTCATGTGAACTCAACCTAGTGAACTTTGAGAAGTTTACAGAGGCAGTGGACAGTGGTCACTCAGTCCACACAGCATATCTAGATCTGGCCAAGTCCTTTAACGCTTTAACATAGGAATAACACTAGGCAAGTGATCAGAAGGATCATCTGACAAGTACAGATATTCTCCAGCAGTTGTCCAATGGCTTGAAGGTGTGATAGGTTCTAAGCACTGGTATACTAAGAATGCTATCATTGCACTGAAAGCATTTCAGTAACTATACAAATATATAACTGTATGCTAATGTGTGTTTGCTATCTATAATATCTTTGCTACTGGTTTAGATCATGTCTGAAAAATAGTCCATGGACCACTCCAACAACCATCTTAACAAATTTTAAGTAAGTAAACAAGTAAACAATAAAGCACTAAACAGTATGTATTAACATCGGTCACTTGCAAGCATTTTGTTCATAGGTTCATAGGTAGGTACTAGACTATTAGCCCTAGGGCCTATATAAGCCTAGGCAAAAAAGGTACCCTGGCTTTCGCCACCCAAGAAAATTATTTTCCTGTGCCCCTGTCGAGCAGAGCCACAGAGGTGATCCCCAGGGTGAATTTCCTATTTCCCATCCAATCATCAAGAATTTTCTTGAAGAGTGCTAATGAGGAGCTTTGTTTGCTTTAGATAGGTAGTTTGTTCCAGAGTATGGGAAGTCTCTGGGACAGGAATCTATCCCTCCAGCATGTTCTGTTTATTGTGGAGACAAGGTTTAGGTCCCCAGAGCGTGTAGCTCAGAAGGATTGGGATTTCTTTAAGTGGAGCATGTCCAACAGCTCTGGGTTTGACATAGCTTTCTATGTTAGGCAGAGATTGCCTCTGAGTAGGCGATATGTGATGGAGTAAAGCTGGAGTTTTTTGAGACGGTCTACATAGGGCATCTGTTTGAGGCCGGTAATCTTCTTTGTGAGGTATTTCTGTGGCCTTTCCAGTTGTTGTAGATGTCTTGTGAGGTACATACCAAAAGGGGCATTGTACTCTATAATGGGTCTGATGAGGGATTAGTAGAGTGGAACAATGACCTCTTTTTTCCTGGATGAGAAACCGTTTGTGATGAGGTGTGCCATGTAGAAGGATTTCCTGACTACTGTGGCGATGTGATTATCAAAGGAGAGATTACTGTCCACCTGTGTCCCAAAGTGTCTTATCACACTTTCAGTGTTAAGTAGACCAGCACCTATGTGGCAGCTCATGGGTACAGAGTTTTTACCAATGTGGATGACTTTATGGCATTGAGCTTGAGGCCATGGCTTTGACACCAGGCATCTGTCTCAGTGAAGCCTTTTGTAGGATGTCCACATCATTAGGAGTTTTGATTATGGCTCCTAGTTTGCAGTCATCTGCAAACTTCATTAGCCAAAGACCTTCTGTGTTAGCCTGTACTTCTGGAAGGTAGATACCAAACAGGAGAGGACACAGGACTGAACCCTGTGGTATTCCACTTGTCACTGGTCTGAAGTCGGATTTAGAGTCTGCTACTTTCACAGTGTGGGTTCTGTCAGTGAGCCAGTTGGCAACCCATCTTGTGACATAGGGATTTATACCTACTTTAGTGAGTTTTTCTATAATTACAGAGTGGGGGGTGGTGTTAAAAGCCCTTGCCAAGATCTAGACAGGCTGTGTGAGCCACCTTACCCTCGTCTACGGCTTTGGTGACTGCTTCAAAGAAGTCTATCAGGTTTAGGAGACATGATCTGCCTTTTACAAACCCGAACTGGGTGGGGTCCAGAGTTTGGAGATTACCATTGTCTTTGTTTATAAGTTCCATGATGATACATTCCATGGCCTTGCAGACCAGGCTCATTAGGCTAATGGAGCAATAGCCTGGGGTCTGTGGTGGCTTCCACTTTGTGGAGTGGGATAACCGTTGCTGTGTGCCATTCAGTGGGCACAAAGCCTGAGGTGAGGCTATGATTGAACATGGTGCTTAGGTGGGGTGCCAGTTAATTCTGTAGTTCATGTAGAACACTGTCTGGGATGTTGTCAGGTCCCATTGATGCTGTGTTCTTGGCTTTGGAGAGTGTGTTTTTTACCTGCGCAGCCGTGATTACAGAAACTTTGCATTCATCCAGTATATAGATGGGCCTATTAGGGGGTGAGAGGGGGGTAAAGTTAGCACTTAATCTATCTGCCAGGATATTGGCAATATCAGTTGGTTCTGTATATTTAGTGCCATTGTGCTGTAACTCAGAGCAGATCTGAGTGTTGCCATTATGATTCTTCACATAGCTATAGAATGCTTTGTGGTTATCTTTAGAATCAGTGGTGATTTTGTTTTTGTAACTAGCTTTGGAGGATTTTATGAGGGATCTCAGCTTCTTACTGAGGCTGACCAGGAAGTTCCTCCAATCATGGGATTTTACTCTTTTTTGCAACAGTTTCTTTCTTCTGTTGTAGAGTTTGTTTATGGCAGGGGACCACCAGATTGGCTTCCTTTTTTTGGAGGATAGCATCTTGGTTCTATTAGGAATTGCACAATCCATGCACTCGTGTAAGTGCTTATAAAGTGCATTTGTGTAGGATTCAGTAGTCATACCTCTATTGTCCATCTGCATGGGTGTCATGAAGTTTGCCACTTCTGTCTTAAGAAGTGCAAAGTTGGCTTTGGAGAAATTTTTATGGTGGTTTTCCTAATGGGGTGTGGGGGTGAGATGTGAATATTTAGGGTGATTAGCTTGTGGTCAGATCTGACCAATAAGGAATTGACCTCTGGTGTGGAACACCAGTCACCCTTGTTGGTAATGACCAGGTCTAGGATATCGCTGCCCCTGGTGGGGGTGTGGATAAGTTGATCCAAGGCATTGGAATTTATGAATTGCAGAAAACGTTGAGCAAAAGAGTTGGTACATGAATAGTTTTCCCAATTAATGGTGGGGTAGTTGAAATCGCCCATTATTAGGATGTAGGGTTGTACCCTAATATTTTCCAGTGTACCAAGAAATGAGGAGTGGGAATCCTGGGGCATGGTGGGGGATCTGTAACAAGTTACAATTTGGATTGCGGTCTGGCCCAGAGTTAGTTGCACTTGGATAATCTCGGATGCTTTATGCTGAGCAACTAGTCTGGAGGTGTGGATATCCTTAATGAATATGGACACGCCTCTGCCTTTAGTGTTTTGGTCCAGGTTAGGTGGCTGAAAAGTGTGGTATGAATTATAGCCTGGTAATGCAGGGGTGCTCTCTGGAGCCTTGAACCTGGTCTCTGCACAGATGTCGATGTTCTCTATTTTAAGGACTGCCTTGAGTGAATGTAATTTGATCTTTAGACTTCTAGCTTTGAGTAGCATTACCCTCAGATTTTGCTTGCTTGTACCTGTTACAGTGGTGAATTTTTCATTTGAACCTTGCCTAAAAAAGGCACTATAGTGGTGGCAAGAGCCTTAGCCAGTATCCGGAATCCCAACTGCGGCAGGTTCAGGCCATCTCTAGCAAAGCATCGTGGTCTGTCGACCATGTCTTCCCAGGCAGACAGATACTGGATCCCCTTAGAATGACACCAGGAGCTTAGATAATTGTTGGTCAATCATTTTGTCCTTGTACTGTGGTATTATTCTGGGTGATGGCAGGATGCTACTCAATGCTAGGGTCATACCTGCCTGGGCTACAAGATCAGAGAGCTTCTCCATGTCTCTTTTCATGTAGTCCAGGGAGGTATGTCTCCGGTCATTCACACCAACATGGACAATGACAGAGTCATATTTGTACTTGTTGTGGAGTGACCTGAGTGCGTGCATTATGCTGGGGATCCTGACACCCAGTGGCGGCTCATGCCATCGGACTGCAGTACTGCAGCCCTCCCAGCTTTTGGACACTTTATGACTAAAAAAATTTTAAAAAGTATGTAAATCATTTTGTTTTAATGTGTTAATGTGTACTCTGCTCTTAAGCGACTCTGACTTATATCCAAAGTCCCGAAACTCGAACTGCGCATGCTCGTCGGGTTCCGTTTTTTTTTTCTTTAATTAGCGAATGTCTTGAAATCAAGACTGTTGTAAAAATCAGTCCTGATTAAAGAGAAGGCATCAGTGTGATGCCCAGAAGTCTATTCGGGTTTAACAGCACACTAAATAGAAGGGGGTTTGGACTGCCACATCCACAGGCATGTACTTGACGTGGACAGCTGTATTGCTACTGATTGGTTCTCACTCTTTTCTCAAAAAAGAGAGCAAGAAACAATCAGTAGAAGTTCAAGTAGACAGTTATCCTGTATTTGATTACTTGTATGTTGTACCTGTTATGGAGGGAGAATACAGTGTACAACTGAACTACCATTGAAACTTGAAAGTAAAGTTAAACAACTTTGGGGGTTTTTTTTGGCTTGCTTGTGACCAGCTGCAGTCAGTCCGAGTCAAAGAGGAAAAGATAGAAAGAGTTCCTTTCGTGAAGGAGAGGAGACTAGACTAACAAGTGAAGATAAACTGAGGTAGGTGCTGGACTCGGCATTGTACAGAATCAGATTTTTTTTTTATTTTGCAGAAATTGCAGTACAGAGTCAGGCGATGAACAATCCAAATAACCAGATAAAAAAACTGTAAATATTTATCTATTTGTTTATTTGCTTATATTTATTTATTTATCTACCTATCTCTGCATTTCTAATGCACTGGTCAGACTAACCTTTTCAGCATAATTGCATAGTCATATGGCAACAGAAACATAACGGCATGAAATTTATGTCTGAGTCATTGTACACACAGATCAGCACAACGTGACTTTAGACATCATCAGATACAGTTTTAATTTACTTGGGGTAGGATATTTTATAAAGGCCGTCCCACTAATGTGTAGCTATAGGTTGAATGAGAGGAACTGAAATGGTATTATTGTAGCATATTTCACAGAGTGTTTAGTCTGCTAGGGAAATGACTTAATAATTGGCATCTGCTAGTATGCATACCCTTACTCACACACAACATGAAAGTTGCATTCTCTGGTCTTATCAAAGGGAAGATTTATTAATGTTGGGGAACTGACATTTCAATCTCATGAAAATTCCCTTAAAATGTTTGACTGGGGGTGTTACTGTAAGTGGACATGGTGTCATCAGCTAGCAAGTCTGTAGGAATGGCATTGGAACTATTGAAAAGTCAGGAATTCTTACGGCAAACCAAGTAAGATAATAATAATAATAATTAGCTTTACAGCGTGATTTGTTAACAATCAGATTTTGATAGGCTACATGAGCTGCTCAAAAACACATATAATCACGAAGGACTACATACGTCACAGGGTGACGTGCTATATTTTTTGGTAAGAAAACAGTCAAAATATTCGTTTCAGTATAAATTTTCAAAAACATCAGCAGTTTTTGATAATAAGCAAACATTGAGAGGTGCCCTGCATAAGGATTTTCAGGCAATTAAAATTACCAGCAAACATCTTACAACTCCAAATGAAGCAAACGGTTTCATTTGAGTTATGTTTTTCCTGTGTTACTGTGTAACTGTCCTCTTACACAAAAACCTGCTATGCATACCTTGTCAGGTGTACCCCATTATGAGGAACATTATTCCTTTGGACTCTTAAAAGCCCATGTTACTCGTAATTTCACACTGGAAAGGTCTGTCCCAGAGTCAATGTTTTTCTTTTTTTAATTATATACATTCTAATTAATATTGAATCATATTAATTCATTAAAAGAATGTTTATAAGTGTAAAATAGCACATGTGAGCATCTTAGTTGAAGCTGTTAATAAACTGTTAAGGGTTCCACATTTTGTCCATCTATTCCACATATTGGCCATTTGTTCCACATTATGACAGGCAATTTACCATATTTTGGAGATGAAAGGCTGAGAGCTATGTTACTAAGCAAATAATAAATGAAAGGGACAATTTCCCTAATCCATACCTCTTGCTGCTTTAGACACTATTGATCACTCAACCGCCATGCCTGCCATTTTGCTTAATACAAAATATTCCCCCTTTCTGTATCCCCACAATATGTATTTCTGCCATTTTTGGTATTTGCTGTTGCTTCTCAAATGTCTGTTTTAATGTGAAATCCATCTCATTGCCATTTGTTGTGTATCTGCCTTAAGTGTAAATACTCGTTAGACACAAAAAATAAACTGAAGTCCTCTGTTCACATTCTTTTACTCACTGCATCTGATGTTCAGCTTGTAAAGGTTGTACTTTCCATTCACTCATGACTTATGCATACATGAATCTTTCTATTTGTATAACACATATAAATGAAACGTAGTGCTGCAGCTGCTGTATACACTAGTTCTGGATAGTGTTGTATACTGACCCATAGTAAAACATGGGATACACTGTCTTGTAAGTAGTAACTTGTATTATCAAAAAGGAAATTATTCTAGAATTCCTTAACTCATTTTATTTAATTTGAAATAATCTCCTTACTACCATCTAGGTAGTTGTGTGTAAGTTGCTTTATATGTGTACTGGCCATCATCTTTGCTAACAGACTATGTGGGGATGTAATATAATATGCTATGCCTGGACAAATAGACAATGCATATTAAATTATTAGAAAAGAGGAAGTAAGTAATGTGTTATGTTTTGTAACATTATTCATATACAAGTGGATTATGTATGTTAAGTTGTCAGCCAAAAAAGAGGAAGCAAGTATTCTGTTATGTTTTATAATGTACATATCCAAAAGCAGAATCATATATAATTAGTGCTAGTTCTGAACAATGTTTTTTGTTCTCTTTCATTCACTTGGAAGCATATCATTTAGTGACTTCAGTGGCTATTTTATATTTTTGCATCACATTTTTGGTCCGTTTTTCATAAAATTGTAGTTTTCTGGCAAATTAGTGGCAAATCATTAAAGAATGAAGTTAGAAAATAAGGACAGACATTTGAGTTTCAGATTTCATACTCTTCAGAAGATGCATACTAATGCAAGACCTACTATTCTAGTATTTTTCTAAGTTTATAAGAGCAGTATTTAAAAATTATCCTTGTTTTTGGGCCTTTGTCTCACTTCCATATATGGCTTTGTCCAGATTTCTTGCTCTGAGATTGAGAGGTATGACAAATGTGTCAGGGCCATCATCATCAGCCAGAGACATTTGAAATTGTGACATACTTGTTGCACCCCACTCCCCCATGTAGTGACTCCAGACGAGTCGAAGCAAGGCAAGGAGCAGTTATGCAGTGTAAGTGTGCAGAGTATCCTCCCATTCAAGGTGGACACCAGTACTACAGTGGCTTTTCATCTGTCTTTGATTTTGCAGAATGTTCTGGTTTTCTGTCTTATTATTAAGAGAATGCATGCTGTCGCAGTGCCCTGTTGCTCTGGGTTTAAGTAGCAATGCTTTAATGACCATCAGGTAAGCTTGTCCTAGACTGTAAGATGCAATTAAGCTATAATAAGCATACTATTAAAGAATTACCAATACTGAAAGCCTTTTTGTTATTGCCATGCAGAGAATATTTACATAATTAGATAGCATATAAGCCTTGGGTATTGAAATGCATAAAGGACAGGATTAAAGTATTTTCAGAACCTCATTACATTTGTTGGAGACTTGCAGTCATCTTTGCAGGCTTTACCCATAAACTAAACAGAATACCAATCTATCATGTGTGGTCCATAACCTGTGCAGTAATCCTTCAAGCAATTTATCTTGAGCTTGTTTCTTGTTTGCTGTTCATTTTTTACTTTGATCATGTTTTCCCCATGAAACAAGAAGATAGTTGTTGTCAGGCAGCAGGTCTTTCTTTGGATAAGAAATATTTTTACAAGTGGGGGTACTGCTGCTTTCAGCATGTTACTTGGTACTTTTATAAAGCTGAATATAAATTATAATTAGAACTGTAGTGCAAGGAGAAATGGTTTGAGTTGAGTGCTGCTTGTTTTTTTATACTTGATTTTGACTGGCATTCCAGTAATGTATTTAAAAAGTAATTTATTTTTTCATGTCTCGCAACCTTTTTGTTTCCATCTAGATATTAAGTAAGCTGTCGTGTACACAATGTAATGAATTTTTTTTCTTCTACAATTAATTTTGTCTTGATTGGACACTCATAATGATGTTTGGCAGTGGCACCCAGGGCAGCATATTTAATTAAATTCCCTGTTTTTAGCATAGCTCCACCCCTTTCTAGTTGGCCACACCTATTCATGTTGACCCCACCCATCCAGCTGTCTCCTGCAGCCCCCCTTTGACTTGAAGTCACCAGCCGCCACTGCTGGCACCTGACAGGCAGCTGACAGTAACTTTCTCCTTGTTTAGCCTGGTGAGTGGAACAACAGTGTGCCTGATTATAGAATCACCTATGACTAGAGTGTTGGGTACGTTGTTATGCCTTATGGACTGTGGTTGAGTGGCACACTGAGTTTGTGGGCTATGTGTCATTTGGGTTGTACTGGGGGGGGTGAAGGTTGCTTGCATTTCTGCTTTGGAGGTCTCTGTTGCTTGAGCAGAATTTTATTGATAGCCTCCACGAATGTAGGTGTGTGTTTTGTGTTGCTCTGTGTGTGTTTTGGTGGTGTAGGTTTTGAGGGACTATGTGATGGAGTGTGGTGTGGTGCAAGTGTTTACCTTCTCCTCTTGACTGTCTAGTCCATTCTTGGGTGAAGAGAGGTTTGCTTCCAGTTTGGCTATATAAGTGCCTCTCTCACAGGTTGTAGTGTTGGGTGGTAGGAGGAGAGGGTTGTCTATGTACATGAGGCAATTGCTGCATTGCCCCAAGATGCCCAGATTCATCAGGTAGACAAGAGAAAACACCAGGAGCTGACTCTTAGACATGCCTGGATAGGTGCTTATTTATTAAGTATTCTTTCCCCTTCAGGCATACTTAGAGAACAAGTTGGATAAAGGCCTTTGCATGAATATCTTTTCCAATAGCACTTGTTTTAAATGGCTGAATATCAAGAAATTATTTCAAGCACTGTTGGCAAGCTGTACTTGGCTTTGGCAAGCTTGTCAAATGAATTACGCTCACTCGCACATACACACGCTTACTCTGAAGGCTCCTTATAACTGATCTCTAGAATATAGTTAAGAATTACTATGTCAGAACCACCATCTGCACTGGCATTGATTCAGGGGGCAGGAAACACATGATGACACCAGATCTATTGCATGTGCAGAACAAGTGATAAGTAAATGTCTTACCTATGATTATGACACAAAATAACCATCAATTAGTGCAGTCATCTGCTGCCGCCTGCCTAGAATGCCATAGATATACGAATCTGAAATGGGAATTATGATAAAAGCACATTCAGTCCAGACAACTAAATATTCCCTGTCAATATCTTGTTCCATCTGCAGACAGTATAAGATAGCAGAATGGCACAGCTAATTTGAATATAACTTAATGCTCCACTGTTGGTCTTAGTTTTACTTCAGACTTTTAATTGCTTATTTTTGTTTCTCTTTTAATTTTTCTACTAATCACATTCTGTTATAGTTCTAGTAATGTATAATGTCAATAATACGTATTTGTTGGCATTGTAGCTTTTTGCATACCACTGTTGTTATTTTCTTAGTTAGTTAGTCAGTTAGTTAGTGTTTGGTTTATTGTTTGGTTGTTGTGATACCAAGGCTGCTTGGGTGGGCAGGACCTGTTTTCAGTGGAGACAGAGAAAAAAGTTCTAATTACAGAACTACATGCTGTAAGTGTTAAACCAAAATCAATGTTGACTATAAAGCTTATAAACTGGCAGCTAGCATACATACAATGAAACTGGATTATTTCATTTTTAAGCTACTGATCATAATGTAGTAAAAACACAGCACACTTTGCTTTAAGAATAGCACAGTTACTAATGTTTACATTTATATGCATATTTCTCTGTCCCATACAAATATGCATATAAATGCAAACATCAGCATAGTTACTAATGTTTACATTTATATGCATAGAACAGAGAAATAAAATATAGTAGGAAAAACAAAATAACAGAATGGTAGTGAGAGAAGAAAGAGAGGAATGTGGGCATTAAAACGATGCACATAAGGTGGAAGTAAGAATAGAGAGAAAAGGCTTAGCAGCCAGGAAACAAAGGTTACCGTGGTAATTAAATATAAAGGCTGAGATTCATGAAAGGTTAGATTGCATCTAATGTCATACTTGCATAATTTATTCATGAAGAGAAACTTTGTGACCAGTGTTTTGAAACAAAAAATAAATGTTAGCTTCCAGCCTATCAGACAGTGTTTTCCAAGTACCAGAAAGATAGTCCCCACAGATGACATCACAATTTGTATGTATAACTGCTTGTAGTTATGGTGATTATATGAATGATAGAGAATCAGAGGTCTCCATTAGGACTGCATCACTTTAATAAATTTCCTGATAATAAGGCACAGGAGTTTGTATAAAATATTTTGAGCAAAGATTGGGTGAGTGTAAAATAAATGTATTGTACATTTCAATCCAGTCAGGCTGATGAACGGTGAGCAACAATGTCTGTTCATTTTGTGCATAATTACAAATTTAGCTATGGGAATGTATGGGGATTCAGAAGGTCTCACTGAAAAATGAAGACAAAAAAAAAACATAGGAGAAACAAATAAGTAAAACTTATAGAGTTATAAAGTAAATTAAGATGCATGCTGTTGTGCAATATTACATAACTGTCACATACATAAAATATGTGTAGAGTACTTTTCCAACAAATTAATTTGAAACCTCTGCTGCATAGGAATCAGTCATTTTTGTACACATCAGCAAGAAACTACGATCCCTCATAAAATCATCCAAGGCGAGCTTCGAAAGAAAAATTGCCAAGGACTCCAAAGATAACCACAAGTCATTTTTTAGCTATGTCAAGAATCTAAGTGGCAATGCTCAGATCTGCTTGGAGTTAGTGCAGAATGGCACAAAATATACTGAACCAACCGATATCGCCAACATCCTGGCAGACAGGTTCAGTGCAAACTTCACCCCCCTCTCACCCCCAAAAGGGCCCATAACCATACCAGAAGAATGTAGAGCCCCTGAAATCACAGACACTCAGGTTAAAACAGCCCTCTCCAAAGCCAAAAACACAGCATCAATGGGATCGGGCGGTGTCTCATGCTGCGTCCTACACGAGCTCAAAGACGAACTAACCCCTCACCTAAACACACTGCTCAATGCAGCCTCTCCACAGGCTATGTACCCATAGAGTGGCACACAGCAACAGTTATTCCACTCCACAAAGGTGAAGCCACAACAGACCCCGGGAACTATTGTCCTATAAGCCTGACTAGCTTGGTCTACAAGGCTATGGAGTGCATCATCATGGAACTCATTAACAGAGACATTGGGAACCTCCAAACACTGGACCCTACCCTGTTCGGCTTTGTTAAGGGCAGATCATGCCTCCTAAAGCTGGTGGGCTTCCTTGAGACAGTTACCAAGGCTATATACGAGGGAAAGGTGGCCATTTGTTGTGTATCTGCCTTAAGTGTAAATACTCGTTAGACACAAAAAATAAACTGAAGTCCTCTGTTCACATTCTTTTACTCACTGCATCTGATGTTCAGCTTGTAAAGTTTGTACTTTCCATTCACTCATGACTTATGCATACATGAATCTTTGTATTTGTATAACACATATAAATGAAACGTAGTGCTGCAGCTGCTGCATACACCAGTTCTGGATAGTGTTGTATACTGACCCATAGTAAAACATGGGATACACTGTCTTGTAAGTAGTAACTTGTATTATCAAAAAGGAAATTATTCTAGAATTCCTTAACTCATTTTATTTAATTTGAAATAATCTCCTTACTACCAGCTAGGTAGTTGTGTGTAAGTTGCTTTATATGTGTACTGGCCATCATTTTTGCTAACAGACTATGTGGGTATGTAATATAATATGCTATGCCTGGACAAATGGACAATGCATATTAAATTATTAGAAAAGAGGAAGTAAGTAATGTGTTATGTTTTGTAACATTATTCATATACAAGTGGATTATGTATGTTAAGTTGTCAGCCAAAAAAGAGGAAGCAAGTATTCTGTTATGTTTTATAATGTACATATCCAAAAGCAGAATCATATATAATTAGTGCTAGTTCTGAACAATGTTTTTTGTTCTCTTTCATTCACTTGGAAGCATATCATTTAGTGACTTCAGTGGCTATTTTATATTTCTGCATCACATTTTTGGTCCGTTTTTCATAAAATTGTAATTTTCTGGCAAATTAGTTGCAAAATCATTAAAGAATGAAGTTAGAAAATAAGAACAGACATTTGAGTTTCAGATTTCATACTCTTCAGAAGATGCATAGTAATGCAAGACCTACTATTCTAGTATTTTTCTAAGTTTATAAGAGCAGTATTTAAAAATGATCCTTGTTTTTGGGCCTTTGTCTCACTTCCATATATGGCTTTGTCCAGATTTCTTGCTCTGAGATTGAGAGGTATGACAAATGTGTCAGGGCCATCATCATCAGCCAGAGAAGTTTGAAATTGTGACATACTTGTTGCACCCCACTCCCCCATGTAGTGACTCCGGACGAGTCGAAGCAAGGCAAGGAGCAGTTATGCAGTGTAAGTGTGCAGAGTATCCTCCCATCCAAGGTGGACACCAGTACTACAGTGGCTTTTCATCTGTCTTTGATTTTGCAGAATGTTCTGGTTTTCTGTCATATTTTTATACTGTTGATTTATGCTTCTTATTATTCAGAGAATGCATGCTGTTGCAGTGCCCTGTTGCTCTGGGTTTAAGTAGCAATGCTTTTATGACCATCAGGTAAGCTTTTCCTAGACTGTAAGATGCAATTAAGCTTTAATAAGCATACTATTAAAGAATTACCAATACTGAAAGCCTTTTTGTTGTTGCCATGCAGAGAATATTTACATAATTAGATAGCATATAAGCATTGGGTATTGAAATGCATAAAGGACAGATTACAGTATTTTCAGAACCTCATTACATTTGTTGGAGACTTGCAGTCATCTTTGCAGGCTTTACCCATAAACTAAACAGAATACCAATCTATCATGTGTGGTCCGTAACATGTGCAGTAATCCTTCAAGCAATTTATCTTGAGCTTGTTTCTTGTTTGCTGTTCATTTTTTACTTTGATCATGTTTTCCCCATGAAACAAGAAGATAGTTGTTGTCAGGCAGCAGGTCTTTCTTTGGATAAGAAACATTTTTACAAGTGGGGGTACTGCTGCTTTCAGCATGTTACTTGGTACTTTTATAAAACTGAATATAAATTATAATTAGAACTGCAGTGCAAGGAGAAATGGTTTGAGTTGAGTGCTGCTTGTTTTTTTATACTTGATTTTGACTGGCATTCCAGTAATGTATTTAAAAAGTAATTTATTTTTTCATGCCTCGCAACCTTTTTGTTTCCATCTAGATATTAAGTAAGCTGTCATGTAGACAATGTATTGAATTTTTTTTCTTCTACAATTAATTTTGTCTTGATTGGACTTTCATATTGATGTTTGGCAGTGGCACCCAGGGCAGCATATTTAATTAAATTCCCAGTTTTTAGCATAGCTCCACCCCTTTCTAGTTGGCCACACCTATTCATGTTGACTCCACCCATCCAGCTGTCTCCTGCAGCCCCCCTTTGACTTGAAGTCACCAGCCACCACTGCTGGCACCTGACAGGCAGCTGACAGTAACTTTCTCCTTGTTTAGCCTGGTGAGTGGAACAACAGTGTGCCTGATTATAGAATCACCTATGACTAGAGTGTTGGGTACGTTGTTATGCCTTATGGACTGTGGTTGAGTGGCACACTGAGTTTGTGGGCTATGTGTCATTTGGGTTGTATTGGGGGGGTGAAGGTTGCTTGCATTTCTGCTTTGGAGGTTTCTGTTGCTTGAGCAGAATTTTATTGATAGCCTCCACGAATGTAGGTGTGTGTTTTGTGTTGCTCTGTGTGTGTTTTGGTGGTGTAGGTTTTGAGGGACTATGTGATGAGTGTGGTGTGGTGCAAGTGTTTACCTTCTCCTCTTGACTGTCTAGTCCATTCTTGGGTGAAGAGAGGTTTGCTTCCAGTTTGGCTATATAAGTGCCTCTCTCACAGGTTATAGTGTTGGGTGGTAGGAGGAGAGGGTTGTCTGTGTACATGAGGCAATTGCTGCATTGCCCCAAGATGCCCAGATTCATCAGGTAGACAAGAGAAAACACCAGGAGCTGACTCTTAGACATGCCTGGATAGGTGCTTATTTATTAAGTATTCTTTCCCCTTCAGGCATACTTAGAGAACAAGTTGGATAAAGGCCTTTGCATGAATATCTTTTCCAATAGCACTTGTTTTAAATGGCTGAATATCAAGAAATTATTTCAAGCACTGTTGGCAAGCTGTACTTGGCTTTGGCTAGCTTGTCAAATGAATTACGTTCACTCGCACATACACACGCTTACTCTGAAGGCTCCTTATAACTGATCTCTAGAATATAGTTAAGAATTACTATGTCAGAACCACCATCTGCACTGGCATTGATTCAGGGGGCAGGAAACACATGATGACACCAGATCTATTGCATGTGCAGAACAAGTGATAAGTAAATGTCTTACCTATGATTATGACACAAAATAACCATCAGTTAGTGCAGTCATCTGCTGCCGCCTGCCTAGAATGCCATAGATATACGAATCTGAAATGGGAATTATGATAAAAGCACATTCAGTCCAGACAACTAAATATTCCCTGTCAATATCTTGTTCCATCTGCAGACAGTATAACATAGCAGAATGGCACAGCTAATTTGAATATAACTTAATGCTCCACTGTTGGTCTTAGTTTTACTTCAGACTTTTAATTGCTTATTTTTGTTTCTCTTTTAATTTTTCTACTAATCACATTCTGTTATAGTTCTAGTAATGTATAATGTCAATAATACGTATTTGTTGGCATTGTAGCTTTTTGCATACCACTGTTGTTATTTTCTTAGTTAGTTAGTCAGTTAGTTAGTGTTTGGTTTATTGTTTGGTTGTTGTGATACCAAGGCTGGTTGGGTGGGCAGGACCTGTTTTCAGTGGAGACAGAGAAAAAAGTTCTAATTACAGAACTACATGCTGTAAGTGTTAAACCAAAATCAATGTTGACTATAAAGCTTATAAACTGGCAGCTAGCATACATACAATGAAACTGGATTATTTCATTTTTAAGCTACTGATCATAATGTAGTAAAAACACAGCACACTTTGCTTTAAGAATAGCACAGTTACTAATGTTTACATTTATATGCATATTTCTCTGTCCCATACAAATATGCATATAAATGCAAACATCAGCATAGTTACTAATGTTTACATTTATATGCATAGAACAGAGAAATAAAATATAGTAGGAAAAACAAAATAACAGAATGGTAGTGAGAGAAGAAAGAGAGGAATGTGGGCATTAAAACGATGCACATAAGGTGGAAGTAAGAATAGAGAGAAAAGGCTTAGCAGCCAGGAAACAAAGGTTACCGTGGTAATTAAATATAAAGGCTGAGATTCATGAAAGGTTAGATTGCATCTAATGTCATACTTGCATAATTTATTCATGAAGAGAAACTTTGTGACCAGTGTTTTGAAACAAAAAATAAATGTTAGCTTCCAGCCTATCAGACAGTGTTTTCCAAGTACCAGAAAGATAGTCCCCACAGATGACATCACAATTTGTATGTATAACTGCTTGTAGTTATGGTGATTATATGAATGATAGAGAATCAGAGGTCTCCATTAGGACTGCATCACTTTAATAAATTTCCTGATAATAAGGCACAGGAGTTTGTATAAAATATTTTGAGCAAAGATTGGGTGAGAGTAAAATAAATGTATTGTACATTTAATCCAGTCAGGCTGATGAACGGTGAGCAACAATGTCTGTTCATTTTGTGCATAATTACAAATTTAGCTATGGGAATGTATGGGGATTCAGAAGGTCTCACTGAAAAATGAAGACAAAAAAAAAAACATAGGAGAAACAAATAAGTAAAACTTATAGAGTTATAAAGTAAATTAAGATGCATGCTGTTGTGCAATATTACATAACTGTCACATACATAAAATATGTGTAGAGTACTTTTCCAACAAATTAATTTGAAACCTCTGCTGCATAGGAATCAGTCATTTTTGTACACATCAGCAAGAAACTACGATCCCTCATAAAATCATCCAAGGCGAGCTTCGAAAGAAAAATTGCCAAGGACTCCAAAGATAACCACAAGTCATTTTTTAGCTATGTCAAGAATCTAAGTGGCAATGCTCAGATCTGCTTGGAGTTAGTGCAGAATGGCACAAAATATACTGAACCAACCGATATCGCCAACATCCTGGCAGACAGGTTCAGTGCAAACTTCACCCTCCTCTCACCCCCAAAAGGGCCCATAACCATACCACAAGAATGTAGAGCCCCTGAAATCACAGACACTCAGGTTAAAACAGCCCTCTCCAAAGCCAAAATCACAGCATCAATGGGATCGGGCGGTGTCTCATGCTGCGTCCTACACGAGCTCAAAGACGAACTAACCCCTCACCTAAACACACTGCTCAATGCAGCCTCTCCACAGGCTATGTACCCATAGAGTGGCACACAGCAACAGTTATTCCACTCCACAAAGGTGAAGCCACAACATACCCCGGGAACTATTGTCCTATAAGCCTGACTAGCTTGGTCTACAAGGCTATGGAGTGCATCATCATGGAACTCATTAACAGAGACATTGGGAACCTCCAAACACTGGACCCTACCCAGTTCGGCTTTGTTAAGGGCAGATCATGCCTCCTAAAGCTGGTGGGCTTCCTTGAGACAGTTACCAAGGCTATATACGAGGGAAAGGTGGCCATTTGTTGTGTATCTGCCTTAAGTGTAAATACTCGTTAGACACAAAAAATAAACTGAAGTCCTCTGTTCACATTCTTTTACTCACTGCATCTGATGTTCAGCTTGTAAAGTTTGTACTTTCCATTCACTCATGACTTATGCATACATGAATCTTTGTATTTGTATAACACATATAAATGAAACGTAGTGCTGCAGCTGCTGTATACACTAGTTCTGGATAGTGTTGTATACTGACCCATAGTAAAACATGGGATACACTGTCTTGTAAGTAGTAACTTGTATTATCAAAAAGGAAATTATTCTAGAATTCCTTAACTCATTTTATTTAATTTGAAATAATCTCCTTACTACCAGCTAGGTAGTTGTGTGTAAGTTGCTTTATATGTGTACTGGCCATCATTTTTGCTAACAGACTATGTGGGTATGTAATATAATATGCTATGCCTGGACAAATGGACAATGCATATTAAATTATTAGAAAAGAGGAAGTAAGTAATGTGTTATGTTTTGTAACATTATTCATATACAAGTGGATTATGTATGTTAAGTTGTCAGCCAAAAAAGAGGAAGCAAGTATTCTGTTATGTTTTATAATGTACATATCCAAAAGCAGAATCATATATAATTAGTGCTAGTTCTGAACAATGTTTTTTGTTCTCTTTCATTCACTTGGAAGCATATCATTTAGTGACTTCAGTGGCTATTTTATATTTCTGCATCACATTTTTGGTCCGTTTTTCATAAAATTGTAGTTTTCTGGCAAATTAGTGGCAAATCATTAAAGAATGAAGTTAGAAAATAAGAACAGACATTTGAGTTTCAGATTTCATACTCTTCAGAAGATGCATACTAATGCAAGACCTACTATTCTAGTATTTTTCTAAGTTTATAAGAGCAGTATTTAAAAATGATCCTTGTTTTTGGGCCTTTGTCTCACTTCCATATATGGCTTTGTCCAGATTTCTTGCTCTGAGATTGAGAGGTATGACAAATGTGTCAGGGCCATCATCATCAGCCAGAGACATTTGAAATTGTGACATACTTGTTGCACCCCACTCCCCCATGTAGTGACTCCGGACGAGTCAAGCAAGGCAAGGAGCAGTTATGCAGTGTAAGTGTGCAGAGTATCCTCCCATCCAAGGTGGACACCAGTACTACAGTGGCTTTTCATCTGTCTTTGATTTTGCAGAATGTCCTGGTTTTCTGTCATATTTTTATACTGTTGATTTATGCTTCTTATTATTCAGAGAATGCATGCTGTCGCAGTGCCCTGTTGCTCTGGGTTTAAGTAGCAATGCTTTAATGACCATCAGGTAAGCTTTTCCTAGACTGTAAGATGCAATTAAGCTTTAATAAGCATACTATTAAAGAATTACCAATACTGAAAGCCTTTTTGTTGTTGCCATGCAGAGAATATTTACATAATTAGATAGCATATAAGCCTTGGGTATTGAAATGCATAAAGGACAGATTACGGTATTTTCAGAACCTCATTACATTTGTTGAGACTTGCAGTCATCTTTGCAGGCTTTACCCATAAACTAAACAGAATACCAATCTATCATGTGTGGTCCGTAACATGTGCAGTAATCCTGAGCAATTTATCTTGAGCTTGTTTCTTGTTTGCTGTTCATTTTTTACTTTGATCATGTTTTCCCCATGAAACAAGAAGATAGTTGTTGTCAGGCAGCAGGTCTTTCTTTGGATAAGAAACATTTTTACAAGTGGGGTACTGCTGCTTTCAGCATGTTACTTGGTACTTTTATAAAACTGAATATAAATTATAATTAGAACTGCAGTGCAAGGAGAAATGGTTTGAGTTGAGTGCTGCTTGTTTTTTTATACTTGATTTTGGGGGTTTGGCTTTTGGGTTGTTTTTAAAAAAGGTTTTTTTTTTCTTTTTTGGAATTTTTTGTTTACAAAATTTTTTAAAAATTGATGTAACAATGTATTGTTTTTTTTTTTCTTTTTTTGGGTTTGATTTTGGGGACTTTAATGAGTTTGGGGGGGCCCAAGTTTTTAAAATTCCCTTTTAGCTAGTCCATTTCGGGGTTGGAATTTTTCCATTTTTGGCTAATAAGTGCCTCCTCCCCCTTTGGTTTGGGGTAAGGGGGAATTGCTGGCCCCTAAAGGAAAGCTGCATTAAATTTCCCGTTTACCGGTAAAAAGGGAAAAAAACCCCAGGGCCCTGATTTAGAATCCCTTTGGATAGGTTTTTTTGGGTACTTTCCCTTAGGAACTTGGGAAATTTGGAAAAGGTTTGGGGGTATTTTTCCAATTTGGGGTTTTAAAAGGGGGTGAATTGTTATTTCCCCTTTGGAAGGTTTCTTTGGTTTTGGCAGTTTTAAAATTAAATTACCTCCCGAATTTAAAGGGTTTTTTGGGCCCCTTTTGTTTTGGTTTTTAAGGTTTTGGGGGCCCCCATTGATGGTTGGGGTTGGGGAAAGGAAACCTTCCCTCTTTGCTGTCAGAAAAAGGGTGAAAGGGGTTTGCTTCCAGTTTGGGCCAAAAAAAATAAGTGCCTCTTTTCACGGTTATAGTTTGGGGTTGGAAAGGGTTTTGTGACTTTAGGCAATTTATTCCCCAAAATTTTTGCCCCAAAATTCATAGGAAGGCAAGAAGAAAAACAACCCAGGGCTTTTTTCTTAGTTTTTCCCTTATTTTGTTTTTTTTAATTTTTCTTTCCCTTCGGATATTTAGAAGAAAATTAATAAAGGTTTTGGGGCTTTGTATTTTTTTAAATACCATTTGTTTTAAAATTTTTTAATTATAAAGAAATTATTTTGGATTTTTTGGGGTGTCCCGGCTTTGGGGTGGGGGCCTTTTGTAAAAAAAAAGAATTACGTTTCACCGAATTTTAAACCCCAAAACGTTACAAAAAAAGGGCTTTAAAAACGGGATCTCTAAAAAATTTTATTTAAAATTACAAAATGTAGAAAAACCACCATTTTGGCTTTAAAAATTGGGGCCGGGAAAACATTTTTTGAACCGCCCCATTGCATTTGCAAAAAAGGGAAAATTTAAATGTTTCCCTTTATTATAAAACAAAAATAAAAATATTTAGGAAAAAAAATCGTGGTGTAGAAAGAAAAGAAATTCAAAAAACTGAAATGGGGAATTAAAAATAAAAGAAAATTCAGCCGGGAAACAAAATTTCCGGGGTAAAATATTTTGGTTCCCTTTGAAAGGGTTAAAAATTTGCAAAGGGCAAGCAAAATTTTTTGAAAAAACTTTGTCCATTTTTTGGCAAAAAAATTTATTTCCCAGTTTTTAAGCATTTTTTCCTCCAAAATTTTCCCCACTAATCAAAATTTGTTTAAAAGTTTATTTAAGGGTTTTAATGAAATAAAACGATTTTTGGATTGTACTTTTTTTTCCCTGTTGGACTTTTATTTTTTTTAGAAAAGGGGGGTTAGTGTTTTTTTATTGTTTTAACCAAGGCGGGTTGCGGGGGGAACCTGTTTTTTTTTGGGCAAAAAAAAGTTCAAATTCAGAACTCAAAAAAATGAAACCCAAAAAAAAGGGGAAAAACAAAAAGTTAAAATTTATAGATTATAAAGAAATTGGATTTTTTTTTTTTAAACAAAACTGAATCAAAAAATTAGTAAAACCCAACAAATTTTTTTTAAAGGGAATAAAATTTCAATTTTTTTAAATGCAAAACTCGCCCCTAAAAAATATGGGATTAAAAAAAAAATTTCCAAGGATAAAGAAAACCAAAGTTTTTTATATGCAAGAACAAGGGAAATTTAAAATTTTTATTTAGGAAAACAAAATAACAAAAAAGGTATGAAAGGAAGAAAGGAGGAAATTGGGCCCCTTTAAAACCCAAAAGAATTTAAGGGGGAAATAAGAATAGGGAAAAACACCCCCAAAGCCAAAAAACAAAGGGACCGGGGGTTTTTAAAATAAAGGGCTAAAATTCATAAAAATTGCTCAATGAAACCCTTTCCAAATTTTTTCCCCATAAGGGAAACGAACCAGTTTTTTAAAACCAAAAAAAATTTTTAAAACCCTTCCAGCCTATGGGCGGGGTTTTTTCCCCAAAAGGAACCAAAAAAAGACAGGGAATAAACATCCCCCAATTTTTTTGTTAAGGGCGTAGTTAAAATGGGGGGTTTTGAAAGTTAAAGGAATCAAAAAGGTTTCCCTTTTGGTGATCCCTTTAATTAAATTTCCAAAAATAAACGGAAGTTTGTTAAAATTTTTTAAAAAGTTTGGGTGAGTTGTAAAGTTTGTACTTTTCCATTCACTATAAACTTAGCAAAAATGTCTTTTTTTGTATAAAAAAATTTTTAAAGGGGAAAGTATGGGGATAAAAAGGGGTTCGGGAAAAGGGGAAGCCCCAAAAAAAACATGGGAAAAAAATTTTAAGTAAAATTTTAAAATTATAAAAGGAAATTAAAAATTCCAATCTTTTTTAATTTAAATAACTTTACTCCCAAAAATATTGTGTGGTTTTTTAATTTTTCCAAAAAATTTTTGAAACCTTGGGGGTAGAATAATATTTTGCCTGGAAAAAAACCCAACCCCCTTTTAAAATTATTAAAAAAGAAAAAAATTGAAGGTAAAATTTTTAAACAAGTTTTTGTTTTAAGTTGTAAAGAAAAAGGGAAGTAATTTTTTTTTGGGAAAGTTATGCAGAATCAAAAATTTATTACTAAACCCAAGTTTTGCCCTTTCCTTTGGAAGAAAAAGGTTCAGGGGCAAACTTCACCCTTTTAAAAAACCCCAAAAAGGGCCCCAAACCTTTAAAGAAGAATTGAAAAAAGCCCCTTTTAAAATTTCAGAAAACCCCAGGTTAAAAAAAGCCCTCTAAAGCCAAAAAACAGCTTTTAAAAGGGGTTTTTTTTGGGCCCTTTGTCTCTTTTTGGGTCCAGAGCTCAAAGATAACAAACCCCTCACCCAAACAAAATTGTCAATTGGCAACTCCCCAGGTAGTACCCATAAGGGCAAAGCAACATTTAAATTAAAACCCCCCACCAAAGGGGGAACCCCCAGACCCGGGTTTTATTGCCCTTTTTTTCCCAAAATGTTTGGTTTTTTCAATTTATATTTTGATTTAGGGTTTCTTTTTAAACAGAAAACTTTTTTGGGAAACCTTTTTTCCAAAATTCCCCTACCCTTTTTTGGTTTGTTAAGCAAAAATTTCTTTTGTCCTAAACCCTTGGGTTTTGAAACATTAAAGGCAATTACGGGGAAATCCATTTGTTGGGATTCGCCTTTTTGGGGTTTAAAATTTTAAACAAAAAATAAACAAAACCCTTTTTCCCAACATTCTTTAACCCCTTTGGAAAATTTATTTAGCTTTTTTTGTTTGCTTTCCCTTTTTTACTTTGACTTTTCCCCAAAAACAAAAAATTTGTTTTGTAAACACTTTTTAAAGAAATTTTTAAAGTGGGGACTGCTGTTTCACAGTTTTTGGTATTTTAAAAACTGAAAAAAATTAAAAAATGGGAAAAAGGGTTTGAATTTATTTCCTTGTTTTTTAAAAAAAATTTTCTGGAATTCCTTAATTTTTTTAAAAAATTTAAATTTTTAATCCCCCCCTTTTTTCCACTGGGTATTGTGTGTAATTTTGCAATGTTTGGGAATTTTTTTTTTTTAACAAAAAGGGGGGGTTTTTTGGAATTATAATTTTTTTTGGGCCTGGCCCCCAAAGGGAAAAGCAAAAAAATTTAAAATTAGGGGGAAAAAGTAATTTTATTTTTTGGAACATTATTCTTTTATCCCCCCAAGGGGTTTAGTTTGTTGGGTCAAAAAAAAAGGAAGCAAGAAATTTCTTTTTTTTAAAAGGGGTAAATTAAAACGGGTTCCTTTTATAAATTATGCTGGGTTTGGGGAACGTTTTTGCCTTTATTTTAAAGGGCAATATTTGGGGGTTTAGGGGCATTTTTTTTTTTGGGGTAATTTTTGGGCCTTTTCTTTGGGGGTTTTCTGGCTTGGGCAAATTTTATTAAAGAATGGGGTTTGGGTTTTTGGGGGGTTTTTTGGGGGGGTTTTGGGGGATTTATATGTTTGGGTGCAATTTTACCCTCCTTTTGATGTTTCCATTTTTGGGGTAAAGGGGGTTTGTTTTTCCATTTCCTATATTAATCCCTTACAGGAATTTTGGGGGAAAATTTTGTTAAAAAATTTTTTAAATGAAACGGGGTGCGGAAAAAAGGGCTGCTTTAAAACCCCATTCCTGGATGGGTGTTTTTATTGACCCCTTGGGTAAAAAAAAGGGATAAATTTTGTTTCTTTTAATAGAACTTTTTTTAAAATCAAAAAGGAAATTTTTTCAAGAATTTCCTTTAAATTTCTTTTATTTTTTTTGAAAAAATTCCCCTTTACTCCCAGCTTATTGGGTTTTTTATAACGGGATCTCTTTGAAAAGAATTTATGTAAAAATTGCATGCCTTGGACAAAGGAAAACAATGATAAAATTATTAGGAAAAAGGGGAAATAAGAAAATGTTTATTTTTGAAAAAAACCCTTTATTTCATTTTCCCGGGGGAAAATTATGTATGTTAAAGGGTTTATAAAAAAAGGAAACAAATTTTCCCCTGTTATTTTTATTGAACATATCCAAAAAGGAAAGAATTTTAATAAAATTAATTATTTTGGTTTTAGTTTTTTTAACAATTTGTTTTTTTTTTTCTCTTTTTTTTTCACTTAACTTTATATTTATTTAAAAAATTTAAATCTATTTTTATTTTTTTGCATCCACATTTTTTGGTTTTTTCCGTTTTATTTTTTTTAGTTTTTTTGGAAAATTGGGGGGGAAAATTTTTCATTAAAGAAAAAATTTTAAAATTAAGAACAACATTTGAAGTTTCCAAAATTTTCAAAAACTTTAAAGGATGCATACTAAATGAAACCCTATTATTTTTTTAAGTATTTTCTAAGTTTAAAAAAGAAATTTTTAAAAATGAATTCCTTGTTTTTTTCCCTTTTCCCCTTCCCCAAAATAGGGTTTTGCCCAAATTTCTTGTTTTTTTAATTGAAAAAAAAATAAAATTGTGGGGAAAAAAATAAAAAATTATAGAGAAAAAAAGGAAATTTGGGGGCAAAAACGTTGCCCCCATAAGGTAAGTAAAAATGAAAAAAAAAAGGGCGGGCCCCAAGGAAAAAAAGGTTAGGGGAATTAAAATTGGCGAGTTTTCCCCCCATAAAGGGTTTGGACACCAAGTCTACGGGGCTTTTTTTCGGGGTTTTTGGGAATTTTTGAAAAAAAATTGTTTTTGGGTTTTTCCGTCCAAAATTTTTAATACTTTGATTTAAAATGCTTTTTATTATTAAGAATGATGGTTCAGGGCCCTTTGGCTCTTTTAATAAATTTTCCTTTAATAACCACAGGAAGTTTTTAAAAAATTTTGAGCAAAAGTTTAATAAAAAAAATTTTAAAAGAATTTTAACCAAATACTGAAAGGGGCCTTTTTTTTTGTGCAAAATTTTACAAATTTAGCTATAAGTTGGGGGATTAAAGGCCAAAAAAAGGACAAAAAACTAAGCCCCCTTTTAAAAAAATTTGGTTTAAAAAAATTAAGTCATCTTTGCACTTTCCCCAAAAATTTAAACAAATAAAATATGTGTGGTTTTTTAAAAAATTTTTTTAAACCTTTCGGCAAAATCAGCTTTTTCCTTGGCTGTTCATTTTTATTTTAAAAAAATTCCAAGGTTTAAAAAGAAACCCAAAAGTTTTTTAGTTTTTGTCAGGAAACCCGGGTCTTTTTTTGGATTAAGAAAAAAATTTTTAACCGGGGGGTATGCCCTTTCAGCAGGTTCGGGGAAACTTTTAAAAACCCTAAATAAAAAATTAAATAAATTAAGAACTGGCAGTTCCCAAAGGAAAATGGTTTGGGTTGGGCTTTTTTTTTATTTTGTTTAACGGCTTAAAAAGTAATTATTTAAAAAGAAAAATTTTTTTCAGCCTCCCAACCTTTTTTTTCCCTTTAGATAAAGAAAGTTTTCCATGGTAAGAAAAATTAGGAATTTTTTCCAAAATTAATTTGTTTTGTTGGTCTCAAAGGGATGTTTCATGGAACCCGGGGAGACTTTTAATTAAAATTCCCAAAGTTTTTTTGGGGGAAATAGCCCCCAAAACCCCTTTTCAGTTCCAACCCTATTCAGGAAATCCATTTGTTTGACCCCTTTTAATTGAAATCAAGAAAAGAAAAATTCCCCTAAAGGGCCCTGACATTTTTTTCTCCTTTGTTTACCCGGGAAAAATTTTGGAACCCATTCCCTGATTATGAATCCCCATAAATTTTTGATTTGGGGAAAACCATTTAAAAAAACGTGGTTGAGTGGAACACTATTTTGGGTGGGTATTCCCCATTTGGGTTGTTTGGGGGTAAGGGTTTTCTTGATTTTCGGAAAATTTTCTGTTCCTTAAAAAATTTTTTAAATTTGAAAAAACCTCCACAAGTAGGTGTTGTTTGTGTTGCTTTTTGTTTTTTGGGGGTTTATTTTGAACAGGATATGTGGGTTGAATTTTACCTTTCCTCGGGACTGCTATTAAATTTTGGGGAAGAAGGGGTTTGTTATTTTTTGGAAAATTTTATTCTTAAAAGGGTTATTTTGTTTTTGGTAGGGGGAAAGGGGGGTTTTGTTTTTTTTGTACTTTAAAAGGAAAAATTTTTTGTGCATTCCCCCAAAAATTTTTTTTGCCCTTTCTTTCAGGAAGAAAAAGGGAAAAACCCAGGGCTATTTTAACTCCCTTTTTTGGTCCTTTTTAAAAAAAGTATTTTTCCCTTAGGGCAAACTTAAAGAAAAGTTGGAAAAAAGGCCTTTGAGTTTCTTTCCCAATACCTTGAAAGGGCTAAAAATCAAAAAATTATTTCAAGATTTTTCAAGTTTATTGGCGGTATTTAAAATAAATTTTTTTTTGGGGGCCTTTTTCCCCCTTCCTAAGGCTTTTAACTTCTCTAAAATTAAGGGGAAAGAAAATTGTCGGGGCCACCATCTCACCGGCTTTTAAAATTGGGGAAAAGGAAAAACCCCCCCCATGATGACCCAGATCAAGAAAGGAAAGGAAAAATTTATAATTTAAATGTCTTACCTATAAGGGGGACCCCAAAAAACCACATTTGGCTTTCATCTGTTTTTGTTTAGAATGCCTTTTTTCGAATTTTTTAAAGGGGAAATTTATGTTTTTTAAAAAGCACTTTCAGTCCCCTTTTCCCGGGGTTTAAAAAATCTTTTCCATCGGAAGTTTTCCTAGCGAAGGCAATTAATTTAATAAAACTTTAAAGTTCCAAAACGGGTTTTTGTTTTCCTTCAAAAATTTTAATTTGGCTTAAAATTTTTGTTTCTCTTTTAAATTTTTCAAACCTTTTACATTTGTTAATTAGTTTTTTGGGGTTTAATTTAAAAAAAAGTCCAATTACAGTTGGTTGAAACTTTTGCAAAACCCTTTGGAAATTTTCTTAGTTGTTTCTTTTTTGTGTTTTTTTATTTTTTTGGGTTTTTAAAACCCAAGGTGGTTGTGGGCAGGCCTTTTTTGGAAAGAAAAATTTTTACGGGGGTTATGCTTTTTAAGTTTTAAAACCCCAAAAAATTTAAATATTTTAAAATTAAACGGGCAGTGCAAAAAATGGGGGATTATTTCTTTTTTTAATTTTTTACGGGTTTCCATAATTTTTTTTAAAAAAACAGCCCCAACCTTTTGTTTAAAAATTTTAAGAAGTTCAATTTTTAAAAATTTATTGAATTTTTTTCTTTAAATTAATTTTGCCTTGTTTGGTTCTAATATTTTAGGGGAAAGGGGCAGAAAATTTAAAATTATTTTTGGGAAAACTAAAAAATTTTATTTGGGAAAAAAGGAAATGTGGGCCCCCATTAAACCCCAGCCCCCATGGTGGAATAAGGGAATGAAGAAACCTTTGAGCCGGGAAAAAAAGGGTTCCGGGGTTTTTAAATAAAAGGCTAGATTTGGGTTTAGTTGTTAAATGCCTTATAATTTTTAGGGGAAGAGTTTGGGGGCCAGTGTTTTGGGGAAAAAATTTAAAGGTTGCTTCCACCTTTAAAAGGTTTTTTCCGACCAGAAAGATAGCCCCACAAAATGAAAAAATTTTTTTTGTTTCTCTTTTTGGTTTTGGGGGTTATTTTAAAGGGATAGGAAAATTTTTTAAAGGGGTTTTTCCTTCCCTTTGGACTGCACCCACTTTAAAAATTTCCCTTTGGTAAAAAGGGCCCCCACGGGGTTTTAAAAATTTTTGGGGGAAAGAGGGTTTGGGAAAAATAAATTTGTATTGCCCAAATCCCAGTTAAAGGTGAAAAAAAACCCGGGTGACCAAAAATGCCGGGTTCTTTTTTTTAATTACTTTTTGGGCTATTGGGAAAAAATTTTGGGGGTTTAAAGGTTTTTCATGAAAAATAAGACAAAAAATGGGAAAAATAAGAAAATTTAAGATTTTTAAAAGTTAAATTGGTTTTTTGGCTGTTGTAAAATAATTACTTAACTGCACATAAAAAATTTTGGGGTCCTTTTTCCAAAAATTAAAAAATTACTAGGAACCACCTTTTTGACCTTTTCGGGGAAAGGAAACAAGATCCCCAAAAATCTTTTAAAGGCAAAAAAGGAAAAAAAAATTTTTCCCAATTTTTTCCAAAAAAACCCAAAATCATTTTTGCAGTAAAATTTTGGCCCCCTGCCAAAATTCCCTTGGATTACAAAATTTGGAAAAATTATGAAAAACCAATTCGCCAAAAACCTAAAATTCCCCTGCAAACTTTTCCTCTAAACCCAAAACCCAAAACCAAATCCACAAAAAAACAAGCCCCGGGGCCCAAGAATTTCGGGTTTTAAAACAGCCCTTTTTAAACCAAAATCAAAATTCGGGGATGGGCTTTTGTTAATGAATAAACGAGTTCAAAAAAACCAAACCCCTTTTTATTTTTTAAACAATTGGTTTTTTTTGGGTTTTGGAACCAAGGTTTGGGGGGTCCCTGAGGGGGAACAAGAAAAATTTTAATTAAAAACTCCACAAAGGGTTTTAAACCAAAACCCCAATTTGCCTAAAAACCCTTAAAAATTTGGAAAAGGCTAGGATCATCAAAAAAGGGAAATTTTTTCTTTTTAACAAGGACTTTGGGGAATAAAACACGGACCCCCCTTTGGCTTTGAAAGGGGCCAGTTCAATGTTTTTTTAAAGCTTTTTTTCCCCTTGAAACATTAAAGGCAAAATCAAAAAGGGTTCCAATTTTTTTATTCCCTTAAAAGGAAAAAAATATTGGGAAAACAAAAAAAACGAAGGTTTAAAAAAAAAATTCAAAAAACCATGCACTAATTTTAAGTTGAAAGGGGAAAAAATTTTACACCAGGAAACAAAGGTTTTTTTTGGAAATTTTATAAACAATTTTAAATGAAATTTAGTTGCTCAAGCTTTTGAAAATTTTTATTCGGGAAGGTTTTTGCCCCATTTTTAAAACAAAATAAATGTTTGTTAAGTATAACTTGTTTTAATCCAAAAGGAAATTTAATTCAAATTTTTTAAACTCTTTTTATTTTAATTTGAAATAATCTCCTTAAACTCCATTTTAAAAAATTTTGTTAAAAAGGGCCCAAATTTGTATAAATTTTTTTGGCAAAGATTGGGGTATGTAAAATAAATGTTTTGGGGAAAAATTTCAATCCAAAAAATTTTTAAAAAAGGGAAAGAAAATTTTGTTATTTTTGTCTTTAATTAAAAATTTTTACAATGGAATGTATTTAAAGGTTTGTAAGCCAAAAAAAAGGAAAAAAAAAGAAAATTTGGTTATGTTTTAAATGACTTTTCCAAAACAAATTCAATAAAAAAATTAGTGTGGGTTTTTTAAAAAATTTTTTGCCTTTCTTCATTGGAAAAATTCTTTTTGTGACTTCAGGGCAAATTTTAAAAATTTCACCCAACATTTTGGTTCCGGTTTTAAAATAAAAAGTATTTTTTTTGGCAAAATTAAAGTGGAAAATTAAATTTTAAAGAATGGAAAAATAAAAACCCAACCCATTTGAAATTTCAAAATTTCATAAACCCCCTTCAAAAACCCCAAAACCTAAAAGGAAAGACCCCAAAACCCAAGAATTTCAATTTTAAAACAGTAAAAAAACCGTTTTGGGCCTTTGTCTCATTTTCCCTAAGGTTTTGCCAATTTTTCCCTTGCTCTGAGTTAAGGTATGCCCCAAAGGGGAAACCCAAAACATTTTTCCACCCAAAATTTAAAAGGACAACGGCCCCCCAATTTTCCCCTTAAAAGTGACTGGCGGTCAAGGCAAGGGGGCATTATCAGGGGAATTTCAGAGAATTCCCCCCAAAAATGGACCCTACCCTTTTGGCTTTTTAAAAATCTGCCCCCTTTGGGGGGTTTTGAGAAGTTCCGGTTTTTGGTTTTTTTTATTTGTTGTTTATTTTCCTTAAATTAAAATTAGAAAAAATCGGGAAGTCCCTGTTCCTTCTTTTAAATAAAATGCTTTAATGTTCAGGAAAAGGCTTTTTCCTAGATTTAAAGATAAAATTAATTTTTTAATAACAATTTTAAAAAAATTACCAAATCTGAAAAGCCTTTTGTTGTTTGCCCATAGAAAAATTTACATTTTGTAATATAACCTTGGGGTTTTAAAATCAAAAGGAAATTACGGAATTTTAAACCTCTTTTTAATTTTTTAAAAACTTTTGCGGGTATTTTGGGTTTTAAAACCCAAAAAAATTTTTAAACAAAATTTTTAAATTTAAAATATGTTGGGGCCGGAAAATGGAAATCCTTTAAATTTTATTTAAAAAGGGTTGTTTTTTGTTTTTTTCATTTTTAAAACTTTTTTATGTTTTTCCCAAAAAAGGGGAAGAAGTTTTTTTAGGAAAGGTTTTTTCCCAAAAGAAACATTTTTAAATTATGCTGTTTAAAAATGTTTTTGGGTTCTTTTTTTAAATTTGAAAAAAATTTTTAAAATTAAAATTTCAGGGGCAAAGAAATTTTTTGGTCCTTTTTTTTTAAAAATTGATTTTCTGGAAAATTTCCAAAAAGTAATTTAAAAAGAATTTATTTTTTCATTTTTTCGAAACCTTTTTTTCCCATCTAGTTATTTAAATTTTGTTTTTCCCATTTAGACAATGATTGAATTTTTTTTTTAAAACAATTTTTGTTTGAAAACTCTCATAAAGTTTGGAAGTGGCCCCCAAAGGGCGGGGAACATTTTTAAAATTCCCTTTTTAAAAAAGGAAATTTTCTAGTTCCAACCTTTTTTTAATTTAAAATAACCCATCCAGCTGGTTTTGAAGGCCCTTTATTGGTCCCCGGCCACCATTTTTCCCCTAACGGGCAGTGGGTAATTTTTTTTTTAGCCGGGGAAAGGGGAAACAACATTTAAAAATTTTTAGAAAAAGGAAAAAGAAGTGTTAGTTTTGTTTTTTCCTTAAAAATGGATTTGGTTAATTTGGCAAAAAAAAAGGGGGCAAGTTTCTTTTGGGTTTTTTTGGGGGTTTAAAAGGTTCTTTAAATTTCTGTTTAAAAAGGTTTTTGTTTTTTTAAAAATTTTATTGGGAACCCTACAATTTAGGTTGGGGTTTTTTTTTTGCCCCTTTTTGGGGTGTTTTTTTGTTTTTTTTGGGAAAGGGAAAATATTAAAAATAAATTTGTGGTTTGGGGTTTTAAAGTTTTACCTTCTCCTCTTAAAACCTTTTCTAGTATTTTTTTTTTAAAGAGGGGTTTTTTCCTTTTTTTGGGCCTTTTTTCCCTTCCAAAGGTTTTAGTTTTGGGGGTTGGAGGAGGGGGTTGCTGTGTCAGGGCCCTTTCTCTTTCCCCCCAAGACCCCCAATTTAAAGGTGACAAGGAAAAAACCCCCCCCAGGAGTGATTTTAGCCAACCCGGAAGGGCTTATTTAAATTAAGTATTTTTTCCCCCCAAGGTACAAGAACAATTTGGTTTTAAAGGCCTTTGTTTTGAAATTTCTTTTTCCAAATTTTTTAACTTTTTTAAAAAAGGGTTTTTAATTTTTCAAGAAATTTTTAAAGGCCCTTTTGGGCCAAGGGCTTTTTAATTGGGTTTTTTCCTAGTTTGTAAATGAATTTAAAGTTTAATGAAACTTTTAAAGTTCCCTCTAAAAGGCCCTTTTTTGTTCCTAGAAATATTTAAAATTAATGCAAAACCATTTGCATGGCAGATTGGGGGGCGGGCCCCCAACTTTTGGGGAACCAGATCTTTGCAGGCAAAAATAAAAGTAAATTTTTACCATGTTTGAACAAAATATCCCTCAGTTTATTTGAGTTTTTTTTTTTTCTGTTTTTTTAGAATGCCCATGAAACAAAAAAGGGGGGTTTTGTAAAAGCACTTTCGGTAAGAAATTTTAAATTTCCCTTTTTCAATTTTTTGGGTTCCATCTGAAATAAAATAAAGAATGGGAAAGGGGTTTTTTGGTTTAATTAATCCCCCCCTTGTTTTTTTAGTTTTACTTTCCAGAATTTTAAAAAGTTAATTTTTTTTTCTTTTTTAATTTTTTTTCCTTTCTGTTTAAAAAGTTCTTAGAAATGTTTTAATTTTTTCCTTTACTTAATTTTGTTTGGGATTTAAAAGTTTTTGGGCATCCCCCACGTTTTAAATTTTCCCCATTTTTAGTTAGCCCCATTTTAGTTGGTTTTGGGTTTAATTGTTTGGTTTGTTGGAACCAAGGCTGGTTGGGGGGCGGGAACCTTTTTTAGGGGGAAAAGGGAAAAATTCCTAATTAAGAATCCCCATGTTTAAGTGTTTCGTTGTTATCCCTTATAAACGGGGGAGTGGCAACAAAAATTTGGGGGTTATTTCATTTTTGTAGGGGGTTAATTTTGTTCACCCCAATTTTGTTTTAAAAATTTTAGAAGTTACAATGTTTTTTTTGTTTTCTCTGTTTTTTGGTTTAAATTTGAAACTTTTGGATAGTTTTTAATGTTTCCCTTTTTTATGCTAGCCAGGGTAAAATTTGTTAGGGCAAAATTTTAACGGGAATGGTTTTGGGGGGAGGGGGAAGGGGGGAAGAGGAATTGGGCATTAAAAGATCCCCAAAATTAAGGTGGAAAAGAAAAAAAAAAGGCTTTAGCAGCCGGAAAAAAGGTTTCCTTTTTTTAAAATTAAAAAGGTAATTCTTTTTAGGCATTTTAAGCAATTGGGAAAAATTTTTCATAAAAAACTTTTCCAAAAGTTGTTTTAAACAAAAAAAATTTATTTCCCAAGCCTTTGGAAAAGTGTTTTCCGGTACCGAAAAAATTATTTCCCCAAAATACACCCCTTTTAAGGTTTATAACTGTTTAGAATTATTAAAAATTTATAGAGAACCAATCTCCATTGGATTGTTTCACAAAAAATTTCCCGATTTTTAAGGAAAACAATTTTGATAAAAATTTTAAAAAAGATTTGAAAAAATAAATTTTATTGACATTTCTCCGTCCGGGCCCTGATAACGTTGAAAAATTTGTTAAAAAATTTTGTCCAAAACAAATTTCCCTTAATTTGGGGGATTCAAAAGGGTTAACTGAAAAGGAAGCAAAAAAAAAACCCTTTTTGGGAGAAACAAATTTTTTTTTTTTTAAAACTTTTTAAGTTTAAAGTAAATTAAAATGATTTGTTGGTTTTTATTTTCATAACTGTTTTTTTCTTAAAATTATTGTTTTTGGTTTTATTTTTTTTTTAAAACCCCGGCGGGTTGGGTCGGGCCTTTTTAAAATAGCAAGAAAAAGCCCCTTTTAAAATCATCCAAGGGGTTAAAAAAAAATTTGCCAAAAGGACTCCAAAATAAACAATTTTTTCATTTTTAAGCTATGTCAAAATTTAAAGTCAACCCAAAATTTGCTTTTAAGAATGGCACAAAATTTTTATTTTAACCAACCGAAATTGTAAAAATCCTCAGAAAAGGTTCAATGAAATTCATCTAAAAAAGGGAAAAACCCAAAAAACCAGAAGGTGTAGAGGAAAAAGGGGAATTGGGTTAAAACAGCCTAAAAGAAAAAAAGAAAGGGTTCGGGCGGTTCCTGGTAAAAAAAGGCTAAAGAAATTAATTCACCAAAACAATTTGCTAATTTTATTCTAAGGCTTTGTCCCCAAAAAAAATAAATTTTGGCCCACCACAACAGTTTTTCCCAAATCCAAAAGGGTAACCCCCACAAAACCCAATTTGTTTATAACCCCTTGTTTTTTGGGTTTAAAGGAAGGGAAGGAATCAAGGCCCCATTAACGGAACATTTAATAAACCGGGAAAATGGCCTTTGTTAAAATATTTTCCAAAGTTGGGTGGGTTTTGAGATTTTTAAACCAAGGCTATAAAGAAAATTTTGGCCATTTTTGTGAAAATTCTTTCCCTTAATGTAAATTAAAACCAAAAATAAAAAAAAAAACCTTGGGAAAAAAATTTTAAAACTTTTTGAGTTATTGTAAATTTGTACTTTTAAATTATTCATAACTTACATAAAAAAAAATTTTGGTATTTTTAAACAAAAAAATTTTAAAACCCTTGCTGCATGGAATCACCATTTTAAAATAGGAAACTGACCCTATAAAACATAACAGCGAAAGAAAAATTGAAAAAAAAAAGGAAAACAAGTTTTTTTTAACTTTTTTAAAATTTAATAATCCCCAATCCGTTTGGAGTTGTGGGGGCCCAAAATTACGGGCCAAACCACCCTTTGGGCAAACGGGAAATTTATTTGGGTTTTAAATAAAAAATGAAACCCCCGGGAAAATAAAAGCATATTAAAAATTAAAAAAAAAGTAAGGGGAAGGGGTGTTATGTTTTGGAAAAAACAAAAATTCATAAACAAGGGGTTAATGAGTTAAGGGTTGTACCCAAAGAGGGAACAAGAACGTTATTTTTAAAAGGTAAACCAAAAACCCGGGAACTATTTTTAAAAGTGCTTTTTTGGGAACAAGGTTTTTGCTCTTTCATTAAAAAACTTGGGGAACCTAAATTTTTTGGACCCCCCCATTTGGCTATTTTATATTTCTGCATCACATTTTTGGTCCGTTTTTCATAAAATTGTAGTTTTCTGGCAAATTAGTGGCAAATCATTAAAGAATGAAGTTAGAAAATAAGAACAGACATTTGAGTTTCAGATTTCATACTCTTCAGAAGATGCATACTTTTACTCACTGCATCTGATGTTCAGCTTGTAAAGTTTGTACTTTCCATTCACTCATGACTTATGCATACATGAATCTTTGTATTTGTATAACACATATAAATGAAACGTAGTGCTGCAGCTGCTGCATACACCAGTTCTGGATAGTGTTGTATACTGACCCATAGTAAAACATGGGATACACTGTCTTGTAAGTAGTAACTTGTATTATCAAAAAGGAAATTATTCTAGAATTCCTTAACTCATTTTATTTAATTTGAAATAATCTCCTTACTACCAGCTAGGTAGTTGTGTGTAAGTTGCTTTATATGTGTACTGGCCATCATCTTTGCTAACAGACTATGTGGGTATGTAATATAATATGCTATGCCTGGACAAATGGACAATGCATATTAAATTATTAGAAAAGAGGAAGTAAGTAATGTGTTATGTTTTGTAACATTATTCATATACAAGTGGATTATGTATGTTAAGTTGTCAGCCAAAAAAGAGGAAGCAAGTATTCTGTTATGTTTTATAATGTACATATCCAAAAGCAGAATCATATATAATTAGTGCTAGTTCTGAACAATGTTTTTTGTTCTCTTTCATTCACTTGGAAGCATATCATTTAGTGACTTCAGTGGCTATTTTATATTTCTGCATCACATTTTTGGTCCGTTTTTCATAAAATTGTAGTTTTCTGGCAAATTAGTGGCAAATCATTAAAGAATGAAGTTAGAAAATAAGAACAGACATTTGAGTTTCAGATTTCATACTCTTCAGAAGATGCATACTAATGCAAGACCTACTATTCTAGTATTTTTCTAAGTTTATAAGAGCAGTATTTAAAAATGATCCTTGTTTTTGGGCCTTTGTCTCACTTCCATATATGGCTTTGTCCAGATTTCTTGCTCTGAGATTGAGAGGTATGACAAATGTGTCAGGGCCATCATCATCAGCCAGAGACATTTGAAATTGTGACATACTTGTTGCACCCCACTCCCCCATGTAGTGACTCCGGACGAGTCGAAGCAAGGCAAGGAGCAGTTATGCAGTGTAAGTGTGCAGAGTATCCTCCCATCCAAGGTGGACACCAGTACTACAGTGGCTTTTCATCTGTCTTTGATTTTGCAGAATGTTCTGGTTTTCTGTCATATTTTTATACTGTTGATTTATGCTTCTTATTATTCAGAGAATGCATGCTGTCGCAGTGCCCTGTTGCTCTGGGTTTAAGTAGCAATGCTTTAATGACCATCAGGTAAGCTTTTCCTAGACTGTAAGATGCAATTAAGCTTTAATAAGCATACTATTAAAGAATTACCAATACTGAAAGCCTTTTTGTTGTTGCCATGCAGAGAATATTTACATAATTAGATAGCATATAAGCCTTGGGTATTGAAATGCATAAAGGACAGATTACGGTATTTTCAGAACCTCATTACATTTGTTGGAGACTTGCAGTCATCTTTGCAGGCTTTACCCATAAACTAAACAGAATACCAATCTATCATGTGTGGTCCGTAACATGTGCAGTAATCCTTCGAGCAATTTATCTTGAGCTTGTTTCTTGTTTGCTGTTCATTTTTTACTTTGATCATGTTTTCCCCATGAAACAAGAAGATAGTTGTTGTCAGGCAGCAGGTCTTTCTTTGGATAAGAAACATTTTTACAAGTGGGGGTACTGCTGCTTTCAGCATGTTACTTGGTACTTTTATAAAACTGAATATAAATTATAATTAGAACTGCAGTGCAAGGAGAAATGGTTTGAGTTGAGTGCTGCTTGTTTTTTTATACTTGATTTTGACTGGCATTCCAGTAATGTATTTAAAAAGTAATTTATTTTTTCATGCCTCGCAACCTTTTTGTTTCCATCTAGATATTAAGTAAGCTGTCATGTAGACAATGTATTGAATTTTTTTTCTTCTACAATTAATTTTGTCTTGATTGGACTCTCATAATGATGTTTGGCAGTGGCACCCAGGGCAGCACATTTAATTAAATTCCCAGTTTTTAGCATAGCTCCACCCCTTTCTAGTTGGCCACACCTATTCATGTTGACTCCACCCATCCAGCTGTCTCCTGCAGCCCCCCTTTGACTTGAAGTCACCAGCCACCACTGCTGGCACCTGACAGGCAGCTGACAGTAACTTTCTCCTTGTTTAGCCTGGTGAGTGGAACAACAGTGTGCCTGATTATAGAATCACCTATGACTAGAGTGTTGGGTACGTTGTTATGCCTTATGGACTGTGGTTGAGTGGCACACTGAGTTTGTGGGCTATGTGTCATTTGGGTTGTATTGGGGGGGTGAAGGTTGCTTGCATTTCTGCTTTGGAGGTTTCTGTTGCTTGAGCAGAATTTTATTGATAGCCTCCACGAATGTAGGTGTGTGTTTTGTGTTGCTCTGTGTGTGTTTTGGTGGTGTAGGTTTTGAGGGACTATGTGATGAGTGTGGTGTGGTGCAAGTGTTTACCTTCTCCTCTTGACTGTCTAGTCCATTCTTGGGTGAAGAGAGGTTTGCTTCCAGTTTGGCTATATAAGTGCCTCTCTCACAGGTTATAGTGTTGGGTGGTAGGAGGAGAGGGTTGTCTGTGTACATGAGGCAATTGCTGCATTGCCCCAAGATGCCCAGATTCATCAGGTAGACAAGAGAAAACACCAGGAGCTGACTCTTAGACATGCCTGGATAGGTGCTTATTTATTAAGTATTCTTTCCCCTTCAGGCATACTTAGAGAACAAGTTGGATAAAGGCCTTTGCATGAATATCTTTTCCAATAGCACTTGTTTTAAATGGCTGAATATCAAGAAATTATTTCAAGCACTGTTGGCAAGCTGTACTTGGCTTTGGCTAGCTTGTCAAATGAATTACGTTCACTCGCACATACACACGCTTACTCTGAAGGCTCCTTATAACTGATCTCTAGAATATAGTTAAGAATTACTATGTCAGAACCACCATCTGCACTGGCATTGATTCAGGGGGCAGGAAACACATGATGACACCAGATCTATTGCATGTGCAGAACAAGTGATAAGTAAATGTCTTACCTATGATTATGACACAAAATAACCATCAGTTAGTGCAGTCATCTGCTGCTGCCTGCCTAGAATGCCATAGATATACGAATCTGAAATGGGAATTATGATAAAAGCACATTCAGTCCAGACAACTAAATATTCCCTGTCAATATCTTGTTCCATCTGCAGACAGTATAACATAGCAGAATGGCACAGCTAATTTGAATATAACTTAATGCTCCACTGTTGGTCTTAGTTTTACTTCAGACTTTTAATTGCTTATTTTTGTTTCTCTTTTAATTTTTCTACTAATCACATTCTGTTATAGTTCTAGTAATGTATAATGTCAATAATACGTATTTGTTGGCATTGTAGCTTTTTGCATACCACTGTTGTTATTTTCTTAGTTAGCTAGTTAGTTAGTCAGTTAGTGTTTGGTTTATTGTTTGGTTGTTGTGATACCAAGGCTAGTTGGGTGGGCAGGACCTGTTTTCAGTGGAGACAGAGAAAAAAGTTCTAATTACAGAACTACATAAGTGTTAAACCAAAATCAGTTCTGACTATAAAGCTTATAAACTGGCAGCTAGCATGCATACAATGAAACTGGATTATTTCATTTTTAAGCTACTGATCATAATGTAGTAAAAACACAGCCCACTTTGCTTTAAGAATAGCACAGTTACTAATGTTTACATTTATATGCATATTTCTCTGTCCCATACAAATATGCATATAAATGCAAACATCAGCACAGTTACTAATGTTTACATTTATATGCATAGAACAGAGAAATAAAATATAGTAGGAAAAACAAAATAACAGAATGGTAGTGAGAGAAGAAAGAGAGGAATGTGGGCATTAAAACGATGCACATAAGGTAGAAGTAAGAAAAGAGAGAAAAAGCTTAGCAGCCAGGAAACAAAGGTTACCGTGGTAATTAAATATAAAGGCTGAGATTCATGAAAGGTTAGATTGCATCTAATGTCATACTTGCATAATTTATTCATGAAGAGAAACTTTGTGACCAGTGTTTTGAAACAAAAAATAAATGTTAGCTTCCAGCCTATCAGACAGTGTTTTCCAAGTACCAGAAAGATAGTCCCCACAGATGACATCACAATTTGTATGTATAACTGCTTGTAGTTATGGTGATTATATGAATGATAGAGAATCAGAGGTCTCCATTAGGACTGCATCACTTTAATAAATTTCCTGATAATAAGGCACAGGAGTTTGTATAAAATATTTTGAGCAAAGATTGGGTGAGTGTAAAATAAGTTTATTGTACATTTCAATCCAGGCAGGCTGATGAACGGTGAGCAACAATGTCTGTTCATTTTGTGCATAATTACAAATTTAGCTATGGGAATGTATGGGGATTCAGAAGGCCTCACTGAAAAATGAAGAAAAAAAAACATAGGAGAAACAAATAAGTAAAACTTATAGAGTTATAAAGTAAATTAAGATGCATGCTGTTGTGCAATATTACATAACTGTCGCATACATAAAATATGTGTACAGTACTTTTCCAACAAATTAATTTGAAACCTCTGCTGCATAGGAATCAGCCATTTTTGTACACATCAGCAAGAAACTACGATCCCTCATAAAATCATCCAAGGCGAGCTTCGAAAGAAAAATTGCCAAGGACTCCAAAGATAACCACAAGTAATTTTTTAGCTATGTCAAGAATCTAAGTGGCAATGCTTAGATCTGCTCAGAGTTAGTGCAGAATGGCACAAAATATACTGAACCAACCGATATCGCCAATATCCTGGCAGACAGGTTCAGTGCAAACGTCACCCTCCTCTCACCCCCAAAAGGGCCCATAACCATACCACAAGAATGTAGAGCCACTGAAATCACAGACACTCAGGTTAAAACAGCCCTTTCCAAAGCCAAAAACACAGCATCAATGGGATTGGGCGGTGTCTCATGCTGCGTCCTACACGAGCTCAAAGACGAACTATCCCCTTACCTAAACACACTGCTCAAACGCAGCCTCTCCACAGGCTTTGTACCGATAGAGTGGCGCACAGCAACAGTTATTCCACTCCACAAAGGTGAAGCCACAACAGACCCCGGGAACTATTGTCCTATAAGCCTGACTAGCTTGGTCTACAAGGCTAAGGAGTGCATCATCATGGAACTCATTAACAGAGACATTGGGAACCTCCAAACACTGGACACTACCCAGTACGGCTTTATTAAGGGCAGATCATGCCTCCTAAAGCTGGTGGGTTTCCTTGAGACAGTTACCAAGGCTATATACGAGGGAAAGGTGGTACACACAGCCTACCTAGACCTCGAAAAGGCCTTCAACACCATTCCCCATTCTGGTATTAATGACAAGCTCACCAGCCTGAACATAAACCCCTACATCACAAGATGGGTTGCCAACTGGCTCACAGACAGAACCCACATGGTTAGAGTTGCAGGAGCTGGGTTCAACTCTAAACCAGTTACAAGTGGCGTTCCTCAGGGTTCAGTCCTAGGACCTCTCCTGTTTGGCATATACTTCTCAGAGGTACAAGCAAGCACAGGAGGACTATGGCTGACCATGTTCACAGACGACGGCAAACTAGGGGCTTTAATTGACTCTCCAGCTGACACAGACATCCTCCAAAAGGGTCTCACTGAGACGGATACCTGGTGTCAAAATCATGGCCTCAAGCTAAATGTGAAAAAGTGCATAGTCATCTCCTTTGGAAAAAACAAAGTACCCACAAACTGTCCCCTAAATACAGAAGACGTAATAAGGGATCGGGGACCCAAGTAGATAGTAATCTCTCCTTTGATAATCACATTGCCAGAGTGGTTAGAAAATCCTTCTACATGGCCCACCTAATCACAAAAGGGTTCGCATCCAGATCAAAAGAGGTCATTGTGCCCCTCTACTCATCACTCATCAGACCCATCATAGAGTACAGTGTCCCATTTGGGATGTACCTTATAAGACACCTGCAACAGCTGGAAAGACCACAGAAGTACCTCACCAAGAGGATCACTGGCCTCAAACAGATGCCCTATGCAGCTCGGCTGAAGAAACTCCAGCTGTACTTGGTTGCATACCGCCTACTCAGAGGTGATCTCTTCCTGACATATAAGGCCATGTCCAACCCAGAATTGATGGACATGCTCCATAGGTTCATAGGTTCATAGGTTCATACTAGGCTATCTGCCATAGGGCATTTATAAGCCTAGCTAGAGTGTGTTTGGCTTTCGCCACCCATTTTAAATTAATTTTGCTATGCCCTTTTTCGAGGTTAGTATACTGTGCCTCTGTCTAACAGTGACACAGAAGTGATACCCGGGGTAAACCTACGATCCCCCATCCACTCATCAAGATTCCTCTTGAAGAGAGTCAATGAGGGACTCTGCCTAACCTGGACTGGGATTTTATTCCAGAGTGAAGGGAGCCTCTGGGTTATGAATCTGTCCCTCCAGCATGTCCTATTTATTTCAGTGCTGAGGTTCAAGTCTCTCGAGCACGTAGCTTGATGGGATTTGGATTTCCTGAGGTGCAGCATGTCCATTAATTCCGAGTTGGACATGGCTTTATACGTCAGGCACAGATCACCTCTGAACAGGCGGTATGCCACTGAGTAGAGCTGGAGTTTCTTTAACCGGGCAGCATATGGCATCTGTTTGAGCCCTTTGATCCTCTTGGTGAGGTACTTTTGGGGTCTTTCCAGTTGCTGCAGGTGTCTGGTAAGGTACATCCCAAAAGGGGCATTGTACTCAATTATGGGCCTGATGAGGGATGAGTAAAGAGGCACGATGACCTCCCCTGATCTAGATGTGAATCCCTTCATGATTAGGTGGGCTATATAAAATGTTTTTCTAACCACTTTGGCCATGTGGTTGTCAAATGAGAGATTGCTATCAACTTGGGTCCCCAGGTCCCTAATTACTTCTTCCGTACTTAATGGATTACCACTTATGTGGTAATTTGTGGGCACTTTGTTTTTGCCAAAGGGGATGACTATACACTTTTTGGCGTTTAGCTTGAGGCCATGGCTCTGGCACCAGTTGTCTGTTTCTATGAGGCCCTTTTGGAGGATGCTTGTGTCGGCTGGAGAGTCGATTATGGTGCCCAGTTTGCAGTCATCTCCGAACTTGGTCAGCCACAGTCCTTCCGTGTTGGCCTGTACCTCTGAGAAATATATACCGAACAAGAGAGGTCCCAGGACTGAGCCTTGTGGGATGCCACTTGTAACTGGTTTGGAGTCTGACATGGCTCCAGCAATTCTAACCATGTGGGTTCTGTCCCTGAGCCAGTTTGCAACCCATCTAGTGACATAGGGGTTTATATTTAAGCTGGTGAGCTTATCTATAATGCCCGAGTGGGGTATTGTATCGAAGGCTTTTGCGAGGTCCAGGTAGGCTGTGTGGACCACCTTCCCCTCGTCAATGGCCTTGGTGACTGTTTCAAAGAAATTGACCAGGTTTAAGAGGCAGGATCTGCCCTTAACAAAGCCAAACTGGGTAGGATCCAGTGTCTGTAGGTCCCCAATATCTTTATTTATAAGGTCCATGATGATCCTTTCCATAGCTTTGCAGGCCAAGCTAGTCAGGCTTATGGGGCGATAGTTTCCAGGATCCATTGAGGCACCACATTTGTGGAGAGGGACCACAGTTGCTGTACACCACTCTTTGGGTACATATCCTGTAGTAAGGCTGAGACTGAACAGTAGTCTTATGTTTGGGTTTAGCTCTTCTTGGAGTTCATGTAGGACGCAGCCTGGGACACCGTCTGGTCCCATTGATGCTGTGTTTTTTGCTTTGGAGAGGGCGGCTCTTACCTGAGCATCTGAGATGTCAGGAGGACAGCACTCTGCTGGGATAGATATTTGCCCTTTTGGTGGGGGGGGGAGTTTGCACTGAACCTGTCAGCTAGGATGTTGGCAATGTCTGTGGGTTTGGTGTATTTTTTTGTCATTTTGGACTAATTCTGAGCATATCTGGGAATTCCCACCCAGGTTCCTAACATAACTAAAGAAAGCCTTGTGATTATCCTTAGTGTCCTGTGCAATTTTTCTCTCAAAGCTGGCCTTAGACGCTTTTATGAGTGCCCGTAGTTTTTTGCTAATACTGATCAGAGATGCCTTCCATTTTGGGGATTTTGCTCTATCATGTAGTAGCTTCCTCCTTTTATTGTATAGTTTGTTTATGGCTGGGGTCCACCAGACAGGACGTCTGCCTTTGGAGGATTGGGTCTTCGTTTTATTTGGGATTGCATGATCCATGCATTCCTGAAGGTGTTCATAGAAAGAACCTAAGAACCACCTAAAGAAAACCTTATCCCCTCGAGCCACACTCTCTAGGGATCTAATCTTCACTACAACAATAAATAGGAAGTGCTGGAGGGATAGATTCCTGTCCTAGAGACTTCCCATGCTTTGGAACAAGATTCCAATCTACATTAGGCAGAGCTCCTTGCTAACACTCTTCAAGAGAAACTTTGATGAGTGGATGGGAAACAGAAAGTTTACCCCAGTGATCACTTCAGTGGCTCTGCTGGACAGAAGCACAGGGTACTAATCTAAGGGGGCGGTGAAAGCCAACACATTCTGGCTATAAATGCCTTTGGGCAGATAGCCTAGTACCTACCTATGAACCTATAAACATTAAAATGTCCTACAAGGGGCAGTACAAATAAGACTGCTTCTGAAAACCACAAAATATCCTGACAAGTGTTCCAACACATTCCAATGAATTATAGACCTTTTCTTATGCTGTGTGCTACCAAACTGGTAAACAGTATATGCAGATCATAGTTTGCAGCTCAGCATTAACATAAGACAGCAATGGTCAGTGCTGCAGTGGCAAACAATTGCACTATATAAATAACATTCAGACAGCATTTTTCAGTGTGGAGAGCAGTACCTAAGTCTTCGTTGTCCTGCCTGGTCTTACTGGAATTAAGAAATAAATATATAGAAGCTCTAGGGAGTGCTACTGGTCAAGACTAAAACTGCTCAGTATTAAAATTTTATAAGCTGCAACAAAAAAGAAGAACAATAAGCAGCTGTCAGTTTCAAAGGAGACACACAGCAGAAGTGCCCTGCAATAACAGGGAAAATGTGTGGGCAACAGAAAATGCGTGTGGCAATGAAACAGTAAAAATGAAAACAGTAATTCTCTTCTGCATTACAAATAAATTGTAACACAGTATGTGTGTACATGTGAGTATTTATTTCTGTATGCATGTGTGTGCTTCTTTGTTGCCTGTGTTTCTGTGCCTGCATGTATGCTTCTGTCCCTGTAAATATGTGACTACATGTTTGTATTTGGGTGGACTGGGGAAAATGCCAGCAGTCATTTGTCAAGACGCAAATCAGGACTTTTTTTCCCTCCACCTACAAATGTAGGCATTGTATTTGTAATGTGCTAGAATGGAGTAGCTATGTTCCAAGTTTAAACTAATACATTGGAAATGACTAAAGTTATACGCTTATGTTCATCAAAAACAATGCAGGTGTATAATTCTAATAGATTCTGATGACAATCTTCCAGATAAGATTGCCAAACAAGCATACAAAATGCTAAAGGAAGAAAAATGTGTAATCTGCATGCTTTACCAAGTGTCTGTCATTAATGCAGACAGACGTCCCTCTTCTTCAATTGTCCAAGTTTTTCCTTGCCTTCTGCAAAGCAGTTTTGAAATCTGATTATAAATTAAATTCTACCAGACCAGTGCATTTCAGAAGATTTAGTGTTACTTGTTTGAGCAATATTTGTTTAGTTATAAGTTGTTGGGAATTTTACTGACTATACTTTCTTAACTGTTTGCAAGCTACTTTTTGTAGTAATATGTAAGGGCTCAGTGTTACCTTATTCAGAGTCATCCATGATCAAACGGTAGTACACAAAACCATATCATTATTTACATGGTTTAATAATAATCACTCTATCTCCAAGGTAGAGTGCCCTCAGAAGGAGAATATAAGTAAGAAGATGGGGCAAAGCCTCTGACACTCTTTGCATACTTCCATGAATTTCAAGAATTCTTCCTGAAATTTAAGAGTTGTTACTTCAAAACATTGGACATTTCAAGATAACACAGTAGCCCCATTTCAGGGCTCTAACATTTCTTTTTTTTTAATCTGACCCCAAATGTCTCCTTCTAGCTGCCACTTGTGTCATTCTTCCACTTTCCTTCTTCTTTACTGTGACTCCACTCACTTGTCTCCAAACAATATGACATACTTATATTATATCACCCTTTTCTTGTCCCTTCCAATGTATACAGGTTCATCCTTTCTCCACAGCTACCACCCAAATCGATCTCTCCTATCAGAAGACAACCAACTCTTCTCTATCCATAAACCTTATAAAAGTGCAGGACAAATAATCTTCTCATGTTCAATAGCCAAAACTTCAAACACACTGCCTATGGTGATCATAATAAATTCTACCTTTTATGTTTTTAAACATATGCTAAACTACTCCCTTTCTTCCACCTAGCTCTGCTCTTGCTCCAACCCAGACAGAATCTTCCTACTGTAAAATTACCTCTTCCCTGCCATGCATACATCTTCTCTCCATCTCTTCTCCTATAGTTCTTATCTGACTTTCTTATAACTGTTTTGCCATATAATCTAACTCTTCTGGAAGCTGAGCTAATTACGTATCATTCCTACTTTTACTCTGCTGCACATCCAGTGTTTTTTATGTATGGATAGTCAGACAGATATTCTTCTTAATGTCATCTTCTATCCATCTCTTTCATTTCAGGTTCACTTTTCATATACAAAATGCATTTGCTGCTGTATACTATTTATAAACAATTTTTTTTTATTACGTATTACTTTTAATGTAATATACATACATACATGCAAATATTTCAAGCATGGCTTAGGTTATTAATGCCCTTGTAGCTTATCAATATACCACAACACGTCTTCCCATAATAAGTGTCCAGGCTGTTTGGAAAAAATACCTAAACTAGTGTTTGGGTTAATGTAATTTGGTAGTCTGTTCCATGCATCAGCTACTCTGTCAGAGAACCAATTAGCACACTTCTCATTCCTACAGAATCTTCTTCATAGGTTGTCTGATGATTCTCTGGTATTTTTAGGTAACCCCAAACATTACATAGATATATGTCTATATGAGTTTGTAATGTAAAATGTCTTTTGCAATAATTTTGGAATGTATAATATTTGTAGAATCCTTTTTGTGATATAACATGGAGCTTTTCTCCCTAGGTCTCCAATGAAAATTGGTACCCTGTGGGCCCAGTTGGACTTTCCCTTTAAACAACCAGCAATAAGTAAATACATAATAAATAAATAAATCTTTCTAGGACTCTGTTCATACCACTGTTCATCCTTTGTTATTATGGTACCTAAAACTGTACACAGTAGTCCAGATGCAGCCTTACCAGTGCCTTGCACAGTGGACGGATGACCCCAACATCTCTGAAATCCCCTCTACATACTGTGCTGCCTAGCATCCTACTAGCCTTTTCCAGTACATGTTCATATTTCCAAATGTATTCAGTTTGGAGTTAATAATCACTCCTAAATAATTTTATCTCTTTGGGTTTATAGCAGTTATTTAACCAGTCTGTATCATAACATAACTTTATCAAACAATGCATTGGTTACAAATACATCAGAACTCAGGGATGGGCTTTAATATGGGTCCTGTGGGGGGGGGGGTGCAAGTTTGACGCCTCTCGTGCTTTTACACACCTCTGTCCTGCTTAAAGAAATTCCACAAATAATATATGTTTTCTGAGACTCCACCCCCACCAAAGTGTATAACTTAGCACTTGACTAAATTAAATCCCTTTCACCGCTTATCTGCCCACAGTGCTTAAAGCAGCAGGTTCTCTGCAAATCTCTCCCACTCCTAACACAAAGAATTACCTACATACCTGTTATGTTTCAGTTTCTTGAACTATTGTAATGCAAACATGAAATTTCTTCTGAAAAGAAAAGGTAATTGAATGAGTACAGCCCTGCCCTCAGGGTAGAACTGTGTAATGACAGTATCAGATTTCATGAACTATGGACATTTAGAAAAAATGTTGAAAAGCTAGACGCAGAACATTGAAATCTGTTAAAGCTGCAAGAAGCAGTTTGCTGGATTAGGCAAAGAGTCATAACTTCTGCAGTTACTGATGATTTTGGAATGTATTTAATCTTACAACCCTATTTTATAAACTGCTACTGTACATTTTTATATTAGAAGATAATGTCACATGACTAGTGTGAACATTGTCTTTTGGGACAGAATTGTACAATGCTATTTCTTGAAGTACGTCTGATAGATGGGGGACAAATATACACTATGACTACTCAAAACTACTGAGCTCATATCACATTTCCCTGAAAAATATTGGTCATAACCGACAGTTTAAGTCTGCATACATTTAAAGCACACTGAACCTGTAAGCAACAGGCACCAGAAATACGTGTTTGTTGCAGTGAAAAAGCTCTTCTCTACATTATATGTGGGGAGTTTTCATACTCCTTCTTACTTTACTATCCTCATTCTGAGGTCACTGTACCTCAGAGAAAGAGCAACCAATAATGCACATGAAGAAAACATCTTGTTGTTGCGTCTCCTGAGGTTGTAGTCACAGAGAACATAAAAATAATACCATCTGAGCTTCAAAAAAAACTAGGCATAAATCCCTACGTCACAAGATGGGTTGCCAACTGGCTCACTGACAGAACCCACACTGTAAAAGATGCAGACTCCAAATCTGACCTCAAAGCAGTGACAAGTGGAGTACCACAGGGTTCCGTCCTGGAACCACTCCTATTTGGTATCTACTTCTCTGAAGTACAGGCTAACACAGAAGGCCTCTAGGTAACGACGTTCGCAGATGACTGCAAACTAGGAGCCATAGTCAAGTCCCCAAATGATGTGAACATCCTACAGAAGGGCCTCTCTGAGACAGGACAGATGCCTGGTGTCAGAGCCATGGCCTCAAGCTCAATGTCAAAAAGTGCAGTGTCATCCCCTTTGGTAAAAACTCTGTACCCATGAACTACCACATAGGCAGCAATCTACTTAACACCGAATGTGTGATAAGAGACCTTGGGACCCAGGTGGACAGTAGTCTCTCCTTTGATAGTCACATCGCCACAGTAGTCAGGAAGTCCTTCTACGTGGCACACCTCATCATAAAAGGGTTCTCATCTAGGAAAAAAGAGGTCATCATTCCCCTCTACTCGACACTCATTAGACCCATTATAGAGTACAACACCCCTTTTGGAATGTACCTCACAAGACATCTGCAGCAGCTGGAAAGGCCACAGAAGTACCTCACAAAGAGGATTACTGGACTCAAACAAATGCCCTACTGACTCATAATCTCTGTAAAATTTCAGTAGTTTGAATTAGAAGTGTCAGACTGCAAGTCAAATCTCAGAAGTTTGACTTATGACCTGTACAATGGATGATTTCACAATAACGTGTAAAACTATTTTTCAGGATTCTGGTGCACAATGACAGCAACATAGTTCATGCAGTGGGGTCCTATAAATCGTGTGTTGAGAGTCTACACTTAAAAAGGCCCACTTCATAGAGTTTGGTAGTATGACAGAAAAAAAAATTAAACATGAATATTTTTTATAACAGTTTGCTATCAGCATACAAAGAAGAAATGCATTTGTGACATGGGGAAAAGAAAATGATGATTCATAGGTTCATAGGTTCATACTAGGCTATCTGCCCGAGGGCATTTACAAGCCTAGCCCATCGTTTTGTGGCTTACGCCACCCCTTTAGTATGGGGAATTTTACACATTATTTTGCTGTGCCTCTGTCGAGCAGTGACACTGAGGTTATCCCTGGGGTATATCTGTGATCTCCCATCCATTGGTCAAGATTTCTCTTGAACAAGGCCAGCGAGGTACTCTGCCTTACATGTACCGGGATTTTGTTCCACAGCATAGGGAGTCTTTGGGTGATGAATCTATCCCTCCAGCACGTCCTATTAATAGCCGTGTCAAGGTTTAAGTCTCCCGCCCTTGTGGCTCTGATGGATCTAGATTTTTTGAGGTGAAGCATATTCATCAAATCTGGGTTTGACATGGCCTTGTATGTTAGGCAAAGGTCACCTCTGAGCAAGCGGTGGCGACTGAATAGAGCTGGAGTTCTTTCAGTCGGGCAGCATAGGACAGATTTTTGAGACCCTTTATCCTTTTGGTGAGGAACTTTGTGGCCTCTCCAGCTGCTGCAAGTGTCGGGTCAGATACATTCGAATGGGGCATTGTACTCAATCATTGGTCTGATGAGTGATGAGTAAAGGAGACTATGACCTCCCTTGATCTAGATGAGAATCCCTTCATGATAAGGTGGGCAATGTAGAAGGTCTTCCTAACTACTTTAGCTACATGGGTGTCGAATGACAGACTACTATCAACCTGGGTCCCCAGGTCCCTGATAACTTCTTCTGTGCTCAGTGGATTGCCACCTATTTGGTAGCTAGGGGTAACCTTGTTTTTCCCGAAGGGTATGACTATGCATTTTTGGCATTTAACTTTAGGCCGTGGCTCTGGCACCAGTTATCCGTTTCTGTGAGACCCTTCTGAAGGATATCTGTATCAGATGTGTTTTCTACTATGGCCAGTTTGCAGTCATCTGCAAACTTTGTCAGCCATAACCCTCCTGTGTTTGCTTGTACTGGAAAAGTAGATGCCAAACAAGAGTGGGCCCAGGACTGAGCCCTGTGGGACACCACTTATGACAGGCTTTGAGTCTGACATGGCGCCAGCAACTCTGACCCTGTGGGTTCTGTCACTCAGCCAGTTTGCAACCATCTTGTGATGTATGGGTTGACATTTAAGCTGATGAGTTTTTCAATGATACCCGAGTGGGGTATTGTATCGAAGGCCTTAGCCAGATCAAGGTAGGCTGTATGGACTGCCTTTCCCTCATCAATGGCTTTGGTGACTGTTTCGAAAAAGTCAACCAAGTTTAAAAGGCATGATCTGCCTTTGACAAAGCCAAACTGGGTTGGATCCAAAGTCTGCAAATTCCCTATGTCTTTATTTATGAGGTCCATTATGATCCTCTCCATGGCTTTGCAGATAAGGCTTGTCAAGCTAATGGGCCGGTAATTTCCAGGGTCGGTGGAGGCACCGCCTTTGTGAAGTGGTACCACAGTTGCAGTGCGCCACTCCTGGGTGTATCCAGAGGTAAGACTTTGATTAAACAGCTGTCCTAGCTGTGGGTTTAATTCCTCATTGAGTTCATGGAGCACACAGCCGGGGACACCATCAGGTCCCATGGATGCTGTGTTTTTTGCTTTGGAAAGAGCAGTTCTCACTTGGGCGCTGGAGATGTTTGGGGGGATGCAATCGTTTGGTATAGATATCTCTCCTTTTGGGGGGGGGGTGTTTGCACTGAACCTGTCAGCCAGTATGTTGGCAATGTCTGTAGGATCAGTAATCTTCACATCATTTTGAACTAGCTCTGAGCATATCTGGGAGTTTCCTCCCAGGTTTCTAACATAGCTAAAGAAGGCCTTATGATTGTCTTTTGAGTCTTTAGCTATTTTTCTCTCGAAATTTGCTTTGGATAATTTTATGAGAGCTCTTAGTTTTTTACTTATAGTGATCAAGGGTGTCTTACCTTTTAAGGATTTTGCTCTATCTTGTAGTAGCTTCCTCCTTTTGTTGTAGAGTTTGTTTATGGCTGGGGTCCACCAGACTTGACGCTTGCCTTTGGTACAAAGAGTCTTTGTTTTGCTTGGGATTGCCTTATCCATGCAGTCCTGCAGGTGCTGGTAGAAGGCATTTGTAAGTGATTCAGCGGCTTGAGTACTGTTTTCCGCCGGCTCGGGGGCCTTAAAGGAGACCACACTAGTCTTTAGAAGTGTGAAGTCGGCTTTTGAGAAGTTCTTTACTGTGGTCTTTTTTATTTCAGGTGGGGGTGGGATGAGGACCTCCAGCGAGATTAGTTTGTGGTCTGATCTCACCAGTGAGGGGTACACCTCCGGTGTTGAACATTGTGCTCCCATGCATAGATTAGCACTAGGCTAACTGCCCTTGTGAGCGATTTTAAGCCTAGCCAATTATCCCCTACGTCACATTACGAGTAGGGTAGTAGTGTGGGTTATCGTTGCATTCAGAATGTTGAGACAGAAGCAGGAGTTGATGACATACAATAATTTTGTTGTAGTTACTGAAGGAAAAAAGGTAAAAGACTTTATTTGAAGGACTTCTCAGTGAGGAATGTGTGTGCTGAATGAACAGACACGATAGCTTCCAACAGCTACTAGGCTCCATGCAGCCACATTGTAAAGGGATTGACTAAAACTGAGACTTCAGTGGACTAATAAAGATTTTTTTTTGAACGATGGCACTTGATGTCACTGGATGAATAGTCACTTCCACAATGAATAGACACTTCCATTATTTGTTTTTCCCTTACCTGAACCGGATAAAAGCCAACCTTAGTGCCATTTAAAGGGATCTGGTCTTCATGGGGTGGACAGTAGAGTAGGTGGATGAGTAACATTTTTAATAATTACAAAACCTACATTTGTTATTTTGCAGATGAGAGGGACATTCGGTCATCAGCATCACATATGTTGCCCTGTAGGAAGTAGGCAACATCAGTGACAGTACCCAAGAATTTGCTGTGTTGTCTAGATGAAAGGGATTACTGGAAGGGCCATCACTGCAGCCAAGTAAGATACACTTGGTAATGGTTTCTGCTTACAGTATATAGTCTGTCTTAACGAGATGCAGTTTGATCTTCTGTTAATTGATGTTTAGGACCATTCCTAATATTCAACATGAAATCGATAATTTTCTGTTTTATCCTGGATCATACCAATGTTAACAGACTAATTTGTCATTGAAGAGGATAAGATGGATGATGAGCTAAAATTCAGACAATAGAGCTGATGAATCAACCAAATATTTAACTTGTGACATGCAGCTTCAAGGAGGGCACAAGACATTTCTGCTCAAAAGTCCTCACCACAAAAGACTTACAGGAAACAGAAGGGCAGGAGTTTTCTTTCAGAAACCAGAAAAGTTGGGAGCCAAGTGAGTAGACTGGCTCATTGCTGAACTGGCAGCCAGTTGGCTTTGGCTAGTGTAAGACAATGGGGTTCATACTTTGGGGAAGAGTAATGAAGTGGCAGATAGAGTTGGAGATTGTTTGGATGGTGGTAGAGTTTATTTTAGAGACAGTTGCTACAAGAGGTAGGCAATACTCAGAAGTATCTGAAAGTGTTAACCTACTCAGTGGTATTGTTAAGATGGTCAACAATAAGAGGTGAGTCAGGGTTCTTTTGTCTTCTAGTGGAGGTTCTAAAGAGCATAGTTTTAATTTTTGAGGAGTTAAGTTTTTTGCTATTGAGCCAGTTAATGAGAGGAAATCATTTTGCAGCTCGTGTTGAATTGAGTGGGTTATGTGGTTGGAGTGGAAGATAACCATGTCATCAGCATATGCTAATGTTGAAAGTTGAGAAATGTTGAGTGTAAGTTTGTTTATAAAAATGGGGAAAACAGGGGTCAGAATGGAGCCTTGAGGGACTCCTTTAAGTAAGAGAGTGGTGGCTGATGTACTGTTGTTAAAATGTATTGAGAAATGTCAGTTGGATAGATAATTTTGGAACCAGGAAGTAGTGTCTGGTCTAATCCCAATGTCAGTGAGGTGGTTAAATAGGATTGGGTGGTCATTCAGGTCAAAGGCTCTGGTATGGTGTATAAATATGGCTATAGTAAGGAGGCCTTTGTCCATAGCTAAAAGGGTGCCATAAGTGAAACTCCAAAGTGCAGTGTAAGTGCTATAGTCAGACCAGAAATCATTTTGTCTGGAAGAGAGAAGGCAGTACTGACTTGTGTAGTTTGAGACCTCATTATAGACCAGTTTTTCTAAGATTTTCCCAAGGGGTAGGTAGGATGAAGATTGGCCCGTAATCACTGGTAGTTTGGAGTTGGATATTTTGGGAGAGGTATGAATTTTGCTGTTTTTCATATATTGGGCATACAATTTTGAGTTAAACAAAGGTTATAGATATGTGGCAGAGGAATAACAATTTACTCCCTAAACTGGAATATGAACCGGGTGAGAGGATGTCTTAATGATATTAGAGATTTAAATTAAGTTTTAGGTTTTCAAGGAGAGGTATACTATCTTTGGTTACTGTCTTTTTAAAATAAAAGAAGGAAGTATAAGGGGGAGTGCCATACTTGTTTCTGAGAGGTAGGAGGGTTTTGCATTCATAAGTGAACCAGGTATCTTTAATGAGCGTATACAGTCCTGTGACTAAGAGAAGACTGAGTTTTGTAGATGTCATAGCAGTTGGATAATGAGCTAGGCAGCACTGCTAGGGTCTGAGGACAGTACACAATCTTGTATGAGACAGGATGGATATGTTTTTAGTTTGGCAATGTTTACTTGCAATTTATGTCAAAATGTAATGCATTATGTCGAAAGATTTTACTCTTCTAACATATTCTGGAAGAATCACACCAAGTTCTTGTAAGCAAGTAAAACAGCTTTATTTTACATGCATGGAGACCTGCTACATGATAGTAGTATGCCAGCAGTCTGGCTACTTGTACTTTGAGTTCTGCTTTTATAGACCCTTCTGCACGTATACACACGTAGCACACAGAACATTCATTAGAAGTGATAGTTTGATTACTTGTTTTTACCAGCCAGTACCACAGTTATTCTTGCAACATTAACTTTCTTATCAGCAGTTTAAGATTAACTTCTGCATTCCTCAGTGATCAACATTTTCCAGAACACTTCAGTTTGCACGCAGTGAACATTTTTCTGCTTAACCTTTTATATACAGAATACAAAATATGTTGAACTTCAGTATTTTTCCACATTTCCCCCCTTACAACATTTTGTATACTGTTTATTTTACACAATCCCAGATACATTTTATACCTTCTCATAGTCAGAAAAATATGCTTTTGTAGCATTGGCAGAGATAACCTTCGATATTATCATTTTGATACATGGTATGCAACAGCAGCCAAGCAGCAAAAATATGACTGCACCAACACATACAGCAATTAAAATGTTCATCAACACAGAACCCCAGTTTCCAAACAGGTTTTGGAAAAAGTCAGTCAAGGGGTGTGGACCAGGTTTAGTCAGTTCAGAAACTTGTTGAATTATTTCAAGATGGCTCTGAATCTCATGCTCGTTATCAGGAATGAACGAGCAGCACTCCTCGTGTATGAGAGCCAGTACCTCCTTTCGCCGCTAGGGTGAAATCGGCGCCATACGGTTCTGCAACACTACTGTTCTCATCGCCACTGTCACGCTGGCAAAATACCAGCCCATCCATATGTGAGAGTCCTTTGCTGCTGACGTGCGCCAAGTCATGGTGATAAATCCATGATGCATCAATGTTACCTACGGGATTAATAGGTTTATTAAGAGAACGTGCATTTCGTATTTTACCTTGAGGTAATGCATTTACATGTCTGATAGCTGGTATCAGATATCCCAAAAAACAACTTCCTGACCAGCCATATGGTAACCATTTATATGCTTTCCTACCACAAATAAAATAACAATCATTCGTTTTGATGGTGATATTGGTTGGAAATTCATAACTCCCATTTGGCTTTAGCCCTTAAATAACAGGCCATATACATACAGCATTTTTCAACAAAACTAGTATCATTTACATTGATGTCTTTTTTTATAGCTCCAAACTTGGTCTCACACTGCCCTTCTAGGGTACAATTATGAACTATTGTCAAATTACATTGGCTCAGCCCCACCTTAACTTTTCCAATCTTTTGAAAACACACTGTTCCGTTTTGGCACCAGAAGAGGCAGCGCCACCTTGTCTCTCAGTGGTACTTCTGTGGTTTCAAACAACAAATTATTCCAAGTATCATTTATTCCCAGAGGGGCTGTCCCTAACATTAAGCCACTATGTACAGTAGGTATTGCAGTACATACCCAACAATTTGAGACATTCATTGAGGATGCATATGTATATTTAATCGCTTGATATGTATTAAAGTTTGGATGCCAGCTGGTGTGTTTGTCTCTTTTTGAATGGCTAGCTTCATTAAAAAACAGAAATGGCCAAAACAAAAATATTACAATCACAATAGTTATAAACAATAAAATATTGCAATATAACCATTTTCTCTTATTCTCATTATTGTCCTTCATGGTTACTGCTGTCTGTTTGTTCCCCCGGGGGATTCAAGTTTTTATCTAACTTAAAATGTTTTACAATTTTACAATGCGTTAGGTGGATCCATGAGGACCTTTCTTTAATCTGAACTGCCATTGGAGTTGCGATCAACACCTGGTAGGGGCCCTCCCATTTGGGGGATGCCCAATTCTTTCTCTTAACGATCTTGACCCAGATCCAGTCGCCGGGTCTGATTTCCATGATTTTGTCGTCTCTTGAACCTGAAAAATAATCATTCATTAAACAGCTGTTAGTATTGGTCAGCATTTTCCTCATGTAATCTGCTATCTCCTCACCCCCCTCACGTTCCGCAGGCAACAAGTTTTGCCACTGCGGGACGTAATAAGGTCTCCCATACAATAACTCAATTGGGGTGACTCCTTTTGAGGTGGGAGTTGTCTGCATGGAAAGGAGGGCTAGAGGTAGACAGGTAATCCAAGACTGATGTGTCTCGGCCATGAGTTTTCTTAACTTGCCTTTTAGAATGCCGTTGTGGCGTTCCACCAACCCTGCTGACTGTGGGTGGTAGGCACAATGGTGTTTCAGTTCAATTTGGAAAACTGTAGACAGTTTCTGAATGATCTGATTGACAAAATGTGTGCCATTGTCAGAGTAGATGCGTGTAGGAAGTCCAAAGTGCGGGACGATGTGACTGACCAAAATTTTAGCCACTGTTTGAGCATCCGGATGTGTCACCGGAAAGGCCTCAACCCACTTAGTAAATGCATCTACTATCACTAACACAAACTTCTTTAGTTGTGCCCGGGTCAATTTGATGAAGTCCATACATATTGTATGAAATGGATAGGGGGGTGTTGGAAATGATGCCGGGGCAACTCTGACCCCTCCCCCGTGGTATTTAGCACATACTATGCAGGATAGACAAAAACGTTTTGCATATGCAATGAAACCCTTGGTCCAAAAGGTAAGGTGGATAATTCTAACCATAGCTGCAGGGCCCAGATGGGAAGGGCCATGCACGACTAGTGCTGCATACCTAAAAAGATTAGTAGGCAAAACATATTTATTATCTGGTCCCACATAGATTCCTTTGTTCTGTCTAACACCATACCTAGTCCAGCGTTGTTTTTCCTGTACTGTGCTAAGTTCCTCCATGACTTGTAAGGTTTGTAAATCAAACTTATCTGTTGGTTGTAATTCTGTAGGTGTGGTTTCAAGTAAAAAGGTACTGGACATAGCTGCCTCTTTGGCTGCTTTGTCTGCTAGGGCATTACCAAGTGATACCAGGTCCTTAGCACGGGTATGAGCAGCGCATTTACAGATGGCCAAACCCCGTGGCCGTTGGACGGCTTGTAGTAATTCAAGGATTAGTTCTTTGTGCATGATGTCTTTTCCCGAGGTTGTAACCATCCCCCTATTTTTCCATTGCTGAGCAAACACATGTACCGTAGAGAAGGCATATTGACTATCCGTATAGATAGTGACATTCCTGTCCTCCGAAAGGAGACATGCCCTTGTCACAGCAATCAGTTCCGCTGCTTGAGCGGATAAGTTCCAAGGGAGTGGTCTTGCCTCTATTATCTGAGTTGCAGTAGTAACTGCATACCCTACCTGCATGGTGCCTGTTTCTGTTTTGCGTGCCGACCCATCTACAAACAGTGTCCAGTCCGCATGTAGTAAGGGTTGATCTTTAAGATCCGGTTTTGGTAGAACTTTAGAATGTATGAGATCTAAGCATACATGCGGAATATCGTCTTCAGCAACGGGTAGCAATGTCGCTGGATTTAAGGTAGTGCATCTCTCAATTGTCATGTGTGGCTGTGATAACAGCGTAGTCATACAAGATAAATGTCTGCTAGGTGATAGAAATGTTAACTTGTCCTGCAGAAGGATGACTGCTATGGAGTGCGGGACTTTTAACGTAAGATCATGGAACAATACCAACGTGGCAGACGCTTGTACCGCCAAAGCGGCTGCAATTACTGCTTGCACACAGTGTGGTAATGCTCGTGCTACTGAGTCTAATTTGCTAGAGTAAAATACCAATGGTCTTAACTTATCTCCATACATTTGCATTAAAACAGATGTCATAAATCCCTGCTTGCAATCTACAGTCTGTATAAAGGTCTTACTGTAATCTGGAAACCCCAATGTCGCTGACCCAGCTATCAGTTGCTTGATTCTAGTGAATGCCTGTACTGCCCTGTCTGTCCAGTGCAGCAAATCTTTTGCCGCCATCGGTATTGCAAAAATTAAGTCTGATAGCGGGTGCACTTCTTCGGCATAGTTGGGAATCCAACTACGACAGAAGTTCGTAATGCCTAAAAAGGACATAATTTCCTTTTTTGTAGTTGGCATGGGGGCTTGTAAGATAGCATTCTTTCTACTGTCATCTAATCGCCTGCCCTTCCCAGAGATAGTATAACCCAGGTAACGTACTTCTAATTTACAAAATTGTAAAATAGACTTATTTACCTTATGTCCTTCATGTGCCAGAAAGTGTAGTAGTCGAATAGTCTCGGACTTACAGAGTTCTTCCGTAGTCGCGGCCAGGAGGATATCATCCACGTACAGCAGTAGGTGGCACCCTTGGGTGGGTTGGAACTGAGCCAAATTGGTGGACATCTCTTGTGAGAAGATGGTCGGACTTTCGCAGTATCCCTGCGGTAACCTGGTATAGGTATAACGCTTCCCATAAACGTAAATGCAAACCAAAATCTACTATCTTCCTGCAAGGGAATAGAGAAAAAGGCATTACTGATATCAATTACAGAAAAGTAGTTATCCGTAGGAAGGCTATCGTTCAGCAGAATAGACGGATCCGGGACTATGGGGGCCCGAGGTACCACTGCGGCATTTATTGCCTGTAAGTCTTGTACCATCCTCCATGTCCCATCCGTTTTTTTACTGGAAATAAGGGCATATTACACGGTGAGTCTGTGCACAGAATTAATACTCCAGCTTTCAAAAGTGCTGTGATTACCGGTAAAATGCCCTCCTCTGCCTTTCTGCTCAAGGGATACTGCAGTTTATGAGGTCTAAATTCTGACTTGGGTGTAATCTTTACCTGTCCTGCCGTTCTAATCAGTCCGATATCGTGCTGACCCTGCGACCATAATGAGTTTGGAATCCTCTGCAATTGAGATTCCTCCATGGGGGTAAGGAGACATAGTCATAATGTCCCAGGGGATTGTATCGGTTTGTCTTCCCAGAGGTGCACGGTCGGTCTGGCTTGTGTAACCCAGTTAAGTTTTTGAACCTGAACGCCTTTACCTGCCAACTGTTCTGGTGTCCATCCTACCCATTCAGTTATTTTCTTACCCACGAGGTACCATGACATTCCTTCACCCTCCGTGACTGAAATATGTGTGGTTAATTCATTCTTATACAGCAGCTGCATATCCCTTGTTAGGCTACATGTGACTGCAGAATTACCTAGTGTGTCCCAAAAAAGGCTATGCAATACTAGTTTGGTGACTTTAAAACTAAGAAATTTCTTTTCGTATTCTAAATCAGGTCCGGCACATCTTCTGTAATACATTGTGCAATGTAATGGATCTGACACCTTCGGATTTTTATGCCGTATTTGCTTAATGCCAAATTTGTAAGATCCGTCACTACACTCTGGGGGCCTGTCTCTATCAAATCATTACTATACCAGTAATGTAGATCTCCCTGCTCCTCTAATAGCATTGCACTATTTGGTTCAATTCTCCTTGCCACCATCCCAGTGGAGGTTGGGACGGCTGCTATGCCGAACACTTGCATTAAATCTCTTCCTAGTAAATTTACTGGGCAGATTTTTGAAATTATTACTCGGAACCGTATGGTTTGGTTCGTCTCTGGGTCGGTAAACCACAGAGGTTTGGACAATGGCTCTTTGTAAATATGACCATTTGCTGCTTTTACAAGCACATATTCATCCGAGGTAACATCGGATGATATGGCAGTACTTCTGACTAACATTCGTGAAGCCCCTGAGTCACAAAGGAATTCTATGTCTCGGCCCTCAACTTGCAATGTGATCACTGGTTGGGATTCCAATTGCATAGTTGATGCTAGTGCTGTTAGATTTACCATTTGATATTCCTCATTTTCTGCCATTTCCTGTCCCCACCCATCGTCTTCACTTGTACCTACTTCCCCATTCTCACTTTCTTCTTTTTCCTCATACCCTCCATCTACATCTTCCTGACCGTCATATAGTCATGCGGTACCACCGGCAGCAGCCATCGGTTTCTCCGGTCCTCTGCAATTTCTGGCGAAATGTCCCTTCTTACCGCACTTAAAACATTCCCCCCTCTTTTGCCTACCTTTGAAATCCTCAGAATGACTTACGCCTCCCCGTCCTCATCCTCTTCCCCTGCCACGCCCTCTTCCGCGGTTTGCGGAACCTTGAACTAACATTAAAGTTCCATCTTCACTAACTGTAAAAGTCTGGGCTTGTTTATCTTTTTTTTCCTTCAGGTATTTCTCAGCATGTCTAGCATACTCCATAAGGGGCTGTAGACGCGTTGTCCTGTGTGTGATCATATGCTTTTGTATAAAGTTACCAATGGCTGTCTTGCAGCCCTTTAGGAATGCATTTTTCAATTGCTGTTCATAGGGCGAGTCATTTTCCTGATTTTCTGCCTTAATCAACCCACTATGAGCATCAAAACATTGTGTGAGATGATGTAGATAATTGTCTACGGTTTCGTCATCTGATTGAACGCATTGATTAAGTCCAATCTGCCTTGGGCTTCCAATGTTCTTCTATTTTATCTAAGAGAGTCTTTATTCTGGTTCTACACACTTCGGAGTTAAACGGCAAGGCTCCTCCTTCCCCTGGTAGCAGGGGGTCCCAACTTCCGCAAATAAGGTGCCACTCTGGTCCTAGGATTTGCCTTATTACTTGTTCAAATTCTACAGCGTTTAATCTATAACTCATTCTCATGCCCCCTACATCTGTACGGAATTTACATATATCTACTTTTGGATGGGGAATCCCCTCTACCGCTTTTCGGATGTCATCACGGGTCCATGGTCGGTAGACCAATATTGTAGGACCCTCGCCTTCTGCGCCTGCTTGAGGATTTGCCACTTCTATCAGCGGGTATTCCTCTCCTTCCTGATCTACCTTTTCCTTAATTTTCCAGTGCCCTTCTCTCCTAATCCTTCCACTGCGTAAGTCAAGAGTGTTGTCAGGCTCTCTCTGTAATATAATACTTGGCGTGGGGGAGCCACCCACCGAAGCCTGGTATTGTGGTGGGTCCTGGTCGGGGGGCACCTCAATAACCTGTGCAGGGTCTGGATACTGGATGGGAGGGGCCGAGGGATTCTGGTGACTACGACTGACTGTGGAAGTTTCATTATCTTCCTTTTGAACAAAGTACACATCTCTTTCACTTGAATTACCACACCCTTTTATCAAATTTTGTTCCCTATGTCTTTTATTTGCTTCCTCCAGCCATTTCTGTGCCTGGGGAAACCCCACCTTCTTTTGATTCCTTGTTTTATTTCCTGCCTGTTTGCGCAGTAATCTGACTAGATTTTGACATTCTGACTTATTTAAACATCCACTAAACCCATGATCTTTTTTCCATTTATTTAAATATTTTACGTTCTTTGGGTGTAAATCAAACATAAACTTTTCATCTTCAGTTTTATCGTCGCCTTTGGCACAACTGGTTCCTGTTCCCATTTCTCTTACAAGAAACTATTCCTGTTCCTGAGATCTCTTGTATATGGAATCTATTCACATATACTCCTTATATTTTGAGAAAATTAAATTTCTCCCTTGACTAGTCCCTTAAAATTTAGACAAAAATTCCAATCAGAAACAACAAAAAAATAGCGTTTTGCTTACCTTTGTGATTCCTCCGCCCTGTTTCGCTGCCACCTCACGGATTGAATCTGGAAAGAGTGACTGGCCTCTAATTTCGACCTGTTTCAGTCGGAGGTCTTTCGTTCGAGGAGAGCCTGATCTCTCTCCACCTGCGCAGGTTTTCAGCCTCTCTTTGTTCAATTCGCGTGCAGGGCCGCCTAACGTTAGCCAGTTATGTCGAAAGATTTTACTCTTCTAACATATTCTGGAAGAATCACAACAAGTTCTTGTAAGCAAGTAAAACAGCTTCATTTTACATGCATGGAGACCTGCTACATGATAGTAGTATGCCAGCAGTCTGGCTACTTGTACTTTGAGTTCTGCTTTCATAGACCCTTCTGCACGTATACACATGTAGCACACAGAACATTCATTAGAAGTGATAGTTTGATTACTTGTTTTACCAGCCAGTACCACAGTTATTCTTGCAACATTAACTTTCTTATCAGCAGTTTAAGATTAACTTCTGCATTCCTCAGTGATCAACATTTTCCAGAACACTTCAGTTTGCACGCAGAGAACATTTTTCTGCTTAACCCTTTATATACAGAATACAAAATATGTTGAACTTCAGTATTTTTCCACACATTACATTTAACAGTTTTTTTTATATGTGAATAACTCAAACACTGAAAGTGAAGATGTGATGTCAGTCCATGGTTAATTGTTGGAAATATTGCATCTGGTAATAACAGGGTAATTCAGCGTAAGGTCTGATACTAATTCTGAGAATAGTTTCTCAGATATGAAGAATGGAGATCTATCTTCAGCAAGCAGTTACTACCATTTTCTAAAACATCCTGAGACTACATGTACTTTAGAAAGACCTAGAAGGAAGTACAGTTGCAAGGGTGGGACCTTGGAATTAGGTGATGCACAGGTGAAGAAAACTAAGTTGTTCATAGAAAAAGGTGCAAAATAGAACAACAAGCAGTACATGTGAATGTATTTACCAAACACACACCACAAAGCAAAGCACCACACAGACATTCATAAAATATAAAGAAATGTCTAAGACATTTATTTTAATTTATCAAGGTATTACTTCATGTGAAATTAGATGTTTTAAGGAAAAGTCTCAGTTCTGTGCCTAAGCCTTACATAGATGCATCTAGATTTATTTTGGACCTGTTGTGCATTACTCATATTAATCTACTTGTGATTTATGATGATGAAATCAATGTTAATACCACTGAACTATCGCCCTATAAGCCTGACTAGCTTGGTCTGCAAAGCTATGGAAAGGATCATCATGGACCTCATAAATAAAGATATTGGGGACCTTCAGACACTGGATCCTACCGAGTTCGGCTTTAAGGGCAGATCCTGCCTCTTAAACCTGGTTGATTTCTTTGAAACAGTCACCAAGGCCATTGACGAGGGGAAGGTGGCCCACACAGCCTACCTGGACCTCGCAAAAGCCTTCGATACAATACCCCACTCGGGCATTATAGATAAGCTCACCATCTTAAATATAAACCCCTATGTCACTAGATGGGTTGCAAACTGGCTCAGGGACAGAACCCACATGGTTAGAATTGCTGGAGCCATGTCAGACTCCAAACCAGTTACAAGTGGCATCCCACAAGGCTCAGTCCTGGGACCTCTCTTGTTCGGTATATATTTCTCAGAGGTACAGGCCAACATGGAAGGACTGTGGCTGACTAAGTTCGCAGATGACTGCAAACTAGGCACCATAATCGACTCGCCAGCTGACACAAGCATCCTACAAAAGGGCCTCATAGAAACAGACAACTGGTGCCAGAGCCATGGCCTCAAGCTAAACGCCAAAAAGTGTATAGTCATCCCCTTTGGCAAAAACAAAGTGCCCACAAATTACCACATAGGTGGTAATCCGTTAAGTACGGAAGAAGTAATTAGGGACCTGGGGACCCAAGTTGATAGCAATCTCTCATTTGAAAACCACGTGGCCAAAGTGGTTAGAAAAACATTTTATATAGCCCACCTAATCATGAAGGGATTCACATCTAGATCAGGGGAGGTCATCGTGCCTCTTTACTCATCCCTCATCAGGCCCATAATTGAGTACAATGCCCCTTTTGGGATGTACCTTACCAGACACCTGCAGCAACTGGAAAGACCCCAAAAGTACCTCACCAAGAGGATCAAAGGGCTCAAACAGATGCCATATGCTGCCCGGTTAAAGAAACTCCAGCTCTACTCAGTGGTATACCACCTGCTCAGAGGCGATCTGTGCCTGACGTATAAAGCCATGTCCAACCCGGAATTAATGGACATGCTGCACCTCAGAAAATCCAAATCCCATCGAGCTACGTGCTCGAGAGACTTGAACCTCAGCACTGAAATAAATAGGACATGCTGGAGGGACAGATTCATAACCCAGAGGCTCCCTTCACTCTGGAATAAAATCCCAGTCCAGGTTAGGCAGAGTCCCTCATTGACTCTCTTTAAGAGGAATCTTGATGAGTGGATGGGAGATTGTAGCTTTACCCTGGGTATAACTTCTGTGTCACTGTTAGACAGAGGCACAGTATACTAACCTTGAAAAAGGGCATAGCAAAATTAATTTAAAATGGGTGGTGAAAGCCGAATACATTCTGGCTAGGCTTATAAATGCCCTAGGGCAGATAGCCTAGTATGAACCTATGAACCTATAAATAAAAGACTCATATGGGGCTAATCCAAATAGAACACCCTATGGGGCTAATCCAAATAGAGCACTCTTCACTAGTATTTCTAAGTGTGAAACATTAGATCCTAAAAATTATGAATTAAACTTTGTTAGTCTTCAAAATCATGCACGCTGATTAGGTAAAGCAACAATCATGCCATTGTGTAGCCAAACTTTTCCACAGGAAGAAGTCTGTTTGGCTTTAGCTATTAAAAAAAAAAGCTACAACTGACAATGGGTCTTCCTCCCTCTCAAAGTCAATCATAATAAAATAACAAATGGTTAAACTTAAAATTACAAATACAAAACATGAATCCTAAAAACTCAATCAGATGTGTGTCTGTAATTACTTCAGGAACATTTTTTTGTTTTTTATTTGTTGTTTTACTGGTGCTCTCAATGAAAAGTTATACACCTAAAATAGCTGATCCCAAAGTGTAAGCTACTTTCAATGTGGCAACTAGTTCAAAAACTGCCCTGAAAGTAGCTTATGCATCAAGATATACTGTTGTAGATGTGTGTTAGATGGTTCATAGTGAGTGGCGCTCACTGTCCAAGTTAGTTTTCATACAGTCTGAGGAGTCAAAATAAGTATTTGTAGCTTCATATTCACAAGCAGCACAGAGAGCAAAGCACAATCAGAATTCATGTCAAGTTACCATTTATTGTTTTTTTTCTGCGTTTGTTTTATTATCTGAGAATTCAGATCTGCAGGTGTCAGCACATTTGTAACATACCTCTCAACCTCTTAGAGCAAAACATCTGGACAAAGACATACATAATGGGGGCATAAAGGCCCAAAAATAGGGACAATGTTTAAATATTGTTCTTGCAAACTTAGAAAGTAGATAGAATAACAGGTTTTGCAATTAGCATGAATTTTTGGAAGGCTATGAAGTCTGAAACTCAAATGTCTGTTATTATCTTCTGACTTCAATCTTCAATGATTTGCTAGAAAACCACAACTTTATGAAAAACAGATCAAAAATATGAGGCAAACATCTGGACAATCTGCAAAAATCTTTACAGTTGAGAGGTACAATATATCACTCAGCATCCACTACACCTGCCTTTACTGAACTGAAACCAATAAAGAATATTGTAATAATGCAGGCAGATACTGGAGCAGGTATGGCTATTAGTGATTATGGTTACTGTAAAACTCTTTGTATAGAACATGCTGAAAGGCACTAATGTTTACACAGAAACTGCTGCAGCATTTATGCAAACATTTAAATGAATATAAGTTACTGATGGCTGACTCATTTACATCATAGACAACTTTTTAAGTACATGTTCATAGAACTAGGTGTCCATTTTTTATGGGATGCCAAAAGTTCATAAGAACTTAAGAACCCCCACCCCTTTCAGAGGGTCTATGTCATATAATCAAACTTCCAAAATTTCAAACACCATATGTTTGAACTTGGAAGTTCGTAATATGACTACATCGAAACCTCAGAACAGCAAATATTTTCCCAGGGAAAAAAATTTGCTGTTCCAAAAAACACACACACAACACAGGCACACCAAAAACCTAATAAACCTACACTACACCTTACATACACAACTATCTATGCACTAACCTTAACCCAAGCCTTAACCCTAAAGTCCGTCACTATCGCACACTTACCATACCCGTGCCTTAACCCTAAAGTCCATCGCTATCGCACATTTACCTTACCCACGCCCTAACCCTAAAGTCCATCACTATCACACACTTACCTTACCCATGCCCTAACCCTAAAGTCCGTCATTATTGCGCACTTACCTAACCCGTGCCCTAACCCTAAACTCTGTCACTTTCGCACACTTACTTTACCCGCACCCGAACCCCAACATCTGTCACACTCATACACTTACCTTAACCTGGTCCGTACCTTTCGCACCACACTACAGGAAATGTTGAAGCTGCGGAAACAGCCAACCGAATTCTTTCCCTGGGAAAGAATTCTAATTTCCGTGGCTGTGACATTTCTATTTTTCAAACTTTCTCGTTCGAACTTCCAGCATTCGATATTTAAGATGGTCGATTTAATAACAGGTACCCCTTCCGGACCACTAGCTCCAACAACAAATTCTGATGAAACAGATTTTGTAGACTGTGCACCCAAACCATTGATGAAATAACTTAAGGATGTCTGAATGATATACCACAATTCTGGCTGGATCTGAATAACATAAAAGTTGCTGTTATCTTTTTTTATTAGAACTGGCATCAGTTGCTGTTTATGCATAAACATTAATTATAATTACAGAATTAAATAAATTAGGCTTAGTAACTTATTCATATTTTATCAGCAATTATATTGAAGCCATTTTAACATCATGTAAATTTGTTCTGAGAAATAATTTATTTCATTTTTAAAGGAAAATTATTTAAACAGTTATATAGCACTTCAATGTGTACCCCGAGGCACCTACATAACCATAAGCATATATATTTTTTTTTTGGACAAAGTTAACTAGTCATTGTCTAATAAAGTAATGAAGTATATTCAGACATTTTAAAGATGACATTTTTTATCTAGGGGTGAACAACCACAAAACAAATTATGAAATCACTGACTGTTATGCATTTTTTAAATTTTAACTTAATTTGAATACTCAAAGGAGTGTATAATTGGGCGTGTCCATGTATAAGAGTGCAACTGACATCTATGGTTGGGAAACAGAAAAGTTACCCCAGGACTGTCCATTGTATGACTAACGGACAGAGGCAGCTCCTAAATACCATGCATAGGTCCCCTCAAATTATCTATGGAATGATCCCAGTTATTCTTATTGGGGTACTATATAATTATCGACCATGGAATGGGTAAGGCCAATCTATAACCAGATGGGATAGGGTGTTTCAAACACAAAATGGAAACTGGCTAGGATTAAAATGGTCTGCAAGGGCAGCTAGCCTAGTACTTAACTTTGAACCTATAAAAGAGCCTGGATAGTATAATACTGATGAAAGCTGTAGCAACTAACAGTGTTCTTGATAAGTGAAACTGTCACCAATAATACACAATAAAACATATTCATAGGAATCAGATATTGCAGGGTAGTTAGGAATGTACCAGAATGATCTGGTATTGTAGCTGGTTTGATAGATGTTAAAGATCATTTTAGAAAGGGCTACAGGGACATTTTTTCAGATTCTCATTATAATATGGTTGTGAATGTCCTTCCTTATTTGCAAAAAACTTCTGAATTTCAAGATGAAATAGCAGAGAATAAAGTTATTATTATGGTCCAGATAGTATAATGTTTACTTACGTTTAGTCAGCTAGTGACATAGTTGAATGGATTATACAAAGGAAATGGGATATTCATGTAGTAACAACAGGTTGGCAGGATGTAAAATAGGTTCTGGCCATCATTTTATATTTAGCAGAGCTAGAAATATGAAAGAACCATTTAAAAAGACGATGCAAGTTTCTTATAAAACTGCACTAGCCAGTAACAATAGTATATAACAGTGTTTGCTATGCAACTATTGTAAATACATTATTTGTTAATGTTTTTTTTTCATCCTGATAATGATGATAAATATTTGAATTAGAAATACTGCAGGAACTATATATCCTTGAGCAACTAAGAGATGAAAAAAACACATCACGTACTTCAGTGAGCTAAACTAAGAAAGCTGACCATGCAGCAAGCTTTTGTTTCAGATTTTGGAAGTAGTTTAAAGTAATTTAGGGTACAGTTACACTTATAAACTGTGTCTTTATAAAATGAAATAAGTGGAATTTGATACTGCTACTAATATGAGTTTAAGTGAAGATATATCTCTTAAACCATTGCTTACAAAAATAGGTTTAATTAATATTGCTTAAAATAAGTTTTTTAAAAACTGTTTTTCTTTTGCAAAGGACTATTTTTATGTCATCATTTGTTTTGGTGAATCTGGAGAAAGATGACTTGCAATATAAATAATTGTTACATTATATATATATATATATATATATATATATATATATATATATATATAGGTATGTATATGTGTATATATATATATATATATATATATATATATATATATATATATATATATATATATAAATCAATAAATTACTTTGTTTTCTATTTTGGGATGTTACTGGACTACCAGCCATGGAAGTTATGAAAAGCAAACGTGGTGAACTACTCCAGAAGTAATTTGTTTTTGATGGATAGTTTTCCCAAAGCCATTTGGAATGTTAGTAAATGTTTTAAAAGTGCTATATATGTTTGATTGGCACTGGTAATATAGCTCACAGAATTAAGGTAATGAGCTTTTAAGAAGCTCCTGTATTGGATTTGATTGCCTGTGTTTCTGTGTATATACTGTATGCAAGTCACTTTACCATATTAGTGGTCTAAACAGGAAATACATGCAACTAGCAAGTTTAATACATTTCCTGAAACTGAATAAAATTTTAAAATACCATGTGTATAATTTTCAGGTCTACTCTTCAACTGTCCCCCATAATACATAATAACAATATTCTACTCTTTAAATGTATTGTGTAGTTTCTAATCCCTTAAAAAGGCATGTGATAGTCTGACACCATGAATAAAGTCAAAAGTGCTTTCTTACTAACAAACTTGCAATAAGAGCAATAGACACTGAGGTCCTCAACATAACAATACTGCACACTGGATGAACTAAAGCTTGGTATAGTAGTTGCAGTATTTTTCATATCTTGGCTGTAAGCTGCATTATAATATAAAAGGATATACCACATACACATTCATAGGCTGCCTATAACATGAATAATGTTTACATTCCAGTCTATCTACCAATGAGAATCAGTTTATCTGAAGGGTAGCTATAGTTACATCTGTTGCATTATCTATCATTGAGTTTTCTCCCTGTTCTCAGATGTTTAACTCTTTCTTTAATGTTTTTCAGAGTAATTGTTCAATGCTCAATGCAGCTGTATCAACAAACCCAGTGCCTCATTAGAGGCGAAGAGTTTTTACATTAAAATTATGGTCATACACACTATCCCCAGCCCACTTGTGCAAAGACTTCTTAAAGATAACTCTGTCCTCCTGATATTAATTGGCAAAGAATTCAGCAATTTACAAGCTTAGCGTTGCCCTGAATGTAGGTAATGTTATAACATAATGATTCTGAATAGAATGTTGATGTTGCATAAATTCCATTCTAACACTGGTGATAAGCTCACTGTCTTGGCATTTATAAATAAGAATCAGGTCATCCTTTGCCGATCTATATGAGACTGAGAATAACAGCAGCTGAGTAAGCCTATGCCTAAACTTTAAATGTCTCACCTTAGTTGTTTGCCTTGTAAAAGATTTTTGAATCCTTTATACTGTTTGTTTTAATCAGAGAATTGTTATATATGCAAACCACTGCACAGTGTTCAGTGTGTGGCCTCACTACTGCCGTAGAGGCAGGGGCTAACACATTCTCATCCCTACTTGAACAACGGTTTCTTAATACTTAATACTCAATTAATATTATCTTCAAATCCAAACTGTTTACTGATTATTTCCAGGTCTCTAATTTTATCCTCCTCAAGTATTGTGCAATTGTCCAGAGTATATTAGTTAAAATGTATAACCTTGCATTGTTTTGCATTGAAGTATATATTCTTTAATTTATATAAGTTGTTTAGGGTATACATAAACCTTTGGAGGGTTGCTTGGTTGTTTATATCAAGCACAATTGCTCCAGTGTTAGTGTTGTCTGCAAACATGCTTGCCCAAATGTTCATTTCTATCATAACGTCTGATATAAACATACTAAACAATAATATGTACCTCTCCAAACACCTGCACCAACTGGAAAGGACACAGAAATACCTCACAAAGAGAATCCATGGCCTCCAACACCTGTCCTATGTTGACAGGCTTAAATCACTATCACTCTGCTCGGTATTATACAAATTGCTCAGAGGTGATCTGTGTCTCACCTATGAGGCACTAACAGATCCTGCCCTACTAAAGATGCTCCATATCCATAAGTCTAACTCCTTGTGCATTTCCCATTCAAAAGACCTAAATCTAATATGCGACATCAACAAAACCTGCTGGAGAGACAGGTTTGTCTCCCAGAGGCTGCTCCTTCTCTGGAATAGACTTCCCATACATGTCAGAGCACCTCGCTGATCCTCTTCAAGCACAACCTTGATGAGTGGATGGGAAACCACAAATTTGTCCCAGGGGGTTCCACCTTTGTCCCTCATCTCATTGACAGCGGCAACAGGTGCTGACTGAGGTTTCTTTTTGGGGATAAACTCTTGGCTAGGCTTGATAGGGCCCCAGGGCCATTAGCCTAGTAACCTGGTATGATCCTATCCTATGGCAGCAACCTTACCATTAATCACCATGTCTCCACAGTGGTAAGAAGGGCATTCTATATTGCTCATCTCATAAGTAAGGGCATTGCCTCCAGAAAAAAGAAGTTATAAACTGCCTGTACTCTTCGCTCATCAGGCCAATAATCGTGTACAACACCCCTTTTGGTATGTACAGACACCTGCAGCAATTGGAGAGACCACAAAAGTTCCTCACAAGGAGAATTCGAGGTCTTCAGCATCTGTCCAATGTGGATCATCTGAAATCACTGCCACTTTACTCAGTTTCATACAGACTATAGAGAGGTGATCTCTGCCTTGCATATAAGACTATTTCTGATTCTGCTTTATTGGAAATGCTGCAAATCCATAAGTCCAATGGCTCATGGGTTACTCACTCTAAAGACCTTAACCTGATATGTGACATTAATAGAACCTCCTGGAAAGGCAGGTTTGTCTTCCAGAGGTTACCACACCTGTGGAACAGACTCCCAATTCATGTCATACACAGTACCTCTTTGGCCCTCTTCAAGTGCAATCTGGACAATTGGATGGATAACCATAAATTCACCCCGGGGGTTCCACCTGTGTCTCTCTTGGCAGGGGCAATAGTTGCTGACTGCAGAAACAAGGGCAGAGCTTGGCTAGGCTTGTAAGGGTCCTAGGGCCATTAGCCTAGTAACTTCCTATGATCCTATGATCTGAGTACTGATTCCTGCGTACTACCACACTAACCACCTTCTTCCCACACTAGACATCTTTAATTATCACTTAATAACTTCTGTACTGAAGCCAGTTTGACATCTGTGTTATAACTGTTAGAGTATAGATCTGGCAAAGCTCTTAATATGTTTTGAAGGGTAGAGAATCAAATGCCCAGGACAGGGCTAGTTAACGTATATCATCTAACATTCCCTGATCAAGTATATCAACTAAATTCATATAAAAGGTAATTAAATTCAATAAGAGTGACCCTTCATGACGCCATAGTGGTTAAAATCCACCCCCAGCATTATATTATTTTGCACTAACAATTGACTAATTATCTTCTTACAACATTTCCCTAAAATACTTGTTAAGCTTGTAGGATGGTAGATGTTCACACAATTATTGCTATTATTTTTATGTAAAGTAATTATCACTTCCTTATATTATTTAGGCACAAAACTTGTTTTGAGTGAAAGTTACAAAAGATATGTCAAGCACAGAACCAAATGCCTAATAGTAACTCAAGAAAAAAATTCGCTTAGACCATCAGGGCAAGCTGCAAAGACTGATTTTATGGATTTTGTAACATTTAATACCATCTTCTAAGTAACCTCAGAACATGCATCTATCCAGCTAACCGCTGTTTCTTTTTTTGCAAAAATAATATTACTTACACCACTAAAATATTATTGCTGAACACCTTAGTCAGATTACTATTATCAATTATTATCACACTATCGACTAATAAGTTAATATTAGGTTAACCAGCTTTTCCATATCTCCTCAAAAGTTAGATTATATTTTCTTGGTACTGTTAGTATGTGCAGCCAATTTGATATCATACCTACAGCTGGGTCTTCTTATTTTTTGTCTTAGGGCTGCCTTAGCTTTTTGATAGCATTGTTTACTGTTCAAACCTTTTTGCATTTTATATAACTGCTAAAAGTGTTTCTTTGTTGTTGTTGTGTGTTTTTCTTAAATATTTTGTCCACCAAAGTGGAAATGTCTCCCTCTGTTTTACAGTGTGATCACTGGAAACAAATTTATCTCCCAGATGATTAATACTGTCATAATATAGTTCCCAATTTGCATCTACCAGAGATACGTGCCAATTGCATTCTTCCAAATGGCTGCTTATAGCCATAAAGCTTGATTCATATTTTTGTATGTATTTCATGCCTCATGATCCTTAGATGATAAAGTGTTAACTTCCCATACTATAAAGAGATGATCCAGTTTACTCAAAACAGGTTCTATTACACACCTTTTAATATTATGGGCCAGATTCATGAATGGCTATACTAAAAGTACACTTATAGACAGTGCAAGCATAACTCACAACTTCTTCCTTTTAATTTTAGTTTTCCTACTGATTTTCTTGCAGCCTTAAATATCAAGGGGGATTCATAAAAATTACCACAAAGTGTAGACTACGTTTACACTTAGTGTAATCTTTCTGAGTGACTACACAGCATAAAAAAATGCAGTAGGGAGGTTCCTGAATATAGATTATGTACACTTAGTGTAGGCATTCATAAATCTGGACCTTGGTTTATATTGCACCCACACAATGTCAAGAATATTATCCTGTGTCATGGGGTTCTTCCTATTTGAGTATGATTATTCTCTATACTAGACATCATTTATAGCTGCATTATTTGTGGATGGTACCTCCCAATTTACCCTAAGTGTATTACAATCTACTGTCATGGTATATTTTTATTAAAACATTCCTTAACACAATCCCAATGTTAGTTAGACACTATACTACTTTGATTTGGTGATCTATAAAAAGACTACTACTTTCTCTTTCACCTTTATAATATTTACAAATAAGCATTTATAATCAAAATTCCCTATTTCACAATATTGGGTTAAATGGGTTCTTATATACACACAGACCATCTCTCCTTCTGCTATTGCTATAATTAAGATGGACCTTGAATCCTGGTTAGACCGTTGGTCTATTTCTGTCACTAATCCATGCGTCGGTAATAAATAAGATATTATACCATTCCAAGTCCTTAAGTTTCTTATTCAAACTCCTTGCATTTGTCATGAAAATTTCAGGTTCCTTCCATGTTAAAGTGATTTCATCTTTACATTATTATTTATTACAACAAAAAGAGTGCACTAACTTGTCAAGCAGTCTATTGCTCTGGTGATTTAAATGTGTTCCATCCTTCCATAAAACTCATATTTAGGCTCAAGATCTTACCAAACTAGAATTTCTTTTACTGACCTTCTTAGTGATTTTCTTCTAAGGGTGTTTGTTAAGCATCAAGTAGTTGTTAGTATGTCACTCTTAAATCTTGGGGATGCGAAGAAGTCACCAAAAACAAGCTTAAAATCTGCATTGTGAGTAATTATGTCATTGATATCTGCCATATTAATTCTTCATATATCATTATTACCAACCAGCAACAACACAGCATACATTTTATCTTGGTACCTATAATTCTTTGAATATAAAAAGCACATAAATGAGTTAGTAATCCACCTCTCAGGCCAAAAGCTGATGCAAGTGGTTTGCTTACACAACCACTGGCTTTACACATAGCTAGGCAAATAATGACTTTGATTATGCATTTATTTATTTTGTTTTCTGACATGAGAAAAGACTCCTGGTATTTTTTGACAAGCCTGAACAATAATATGTACAGGGATAGTATGTTTTGGCTATAGCAGAAGTTGACCTATTTACAACCATCCCATACAATTTTGGTATGGCATGGTTTAATAAACTATTATTGAAAAACAATTTATTTTACATCTTTTGACATTATTTAATATGTTTATGGAATTGTTATAAAAATAATTTTAAATTGTTTAATAGAGAGCATTACTGCCAAACATTAAGAAGCAATTGTGGTCAGCTTGTGCCCCCATTTCTGCCAATATAGTCATGTGGTATTGGGAAAAGAATATTTTATTTAATTCTGCATTTAATGAAAGTTGTATTTTTTATTCCTGATTTTTGAATGATATATTTATTATACAGAATATCCTAGAAGCATATTTAGTACAGTGCTTTAATTATATTAATTCTAGTGTGATTTTTTTTAATTTACATATCAATATTCAAAACTCAAAAATACTATTCAGATGTTCTAAATGGTATACATATAGAAGGTAGAAAATTCTATTTAAGGGGAAAAACATATATATATATATATATATATATATATATATATATATATATAGACACACGTATTTAAAAATCTATATATTTTAATAGCTATTTACAATGTAGAAACTGTCATCCATATTATCAGAAAAGAAGATTAGTAAAGAAAGAGCCAGATGGTCTGACTGGCTCACATGATATCAGAGGACTTGGTTTTCTCCAAGGGTTTATACATTAGACTTATAAGCTGAAATATTATGAGCTGAAATATGCCATAAACATAGTGAAGGCATATACATTACTTTGTTAGGATTAGATCAAGAAAACCTAAAATTTAAGAATCAATGATCTGATAATATACAGTAGAAATAGCCAAAATATAAGATCTACTATACAAAAGAATCAGTCTACATTTTTATATAATGAATGCACAGTAGAAATATTTGACAATGAACCAGAGTTTATTTTTAAAAGAGAGAACTATATTAAGGGACTACTTGAGTCAAATTATAGAAAGGCAAAGGTACTAGGTTGTAAAAAAAAATACAATGAAATGTGGTCAATGTAAACAGTGTAAGCATGTCTTAGAAAGAGATTTTATTACAATTAATAATTGAACATTTAGGTTTACATTAAATTATAATTGTGGAACTTTTTGTATCACTTACTTTGCTATTTTTCAGTTGTGCACTTATTATGTGGATAAATCAAAAAGAAGTCTTAGAAAGTACATTTATGAACATTGGTATTCCATCAGCAAACAGAATATGAATAATGTTCTAAGTAGAGATGCTTATATTTGTAATAAGTTTACAAAATTTACATTTTTAATAATTAAAAAGGTTAAACTGAGTCATGGGGTGGATGTTGGAAAAAAGTGATATAATTTAAAGAACTCTCATGATAATTGTGTTTAAATACTGGTGCTACCCAGGACTAAATGGTTATATTGCATTGAATAGTGCCTTAAAATTAAGATCTGCAAGATTATAACTTATTTATACTGAAGTAATGGTGACATGTTTATATATATATATATATATATATATATATATATATATATATATATATATATATATATATATTTTTTTAACTGTTTGACTTGTTAATGTTAATGAATTTCTTTAATTGTTAATGTAGTTAATATATGTTTTGAAATGTATTTGATGATGTGTATTATCATGTAATTTCAGAAGGTTTTACATTGCCCTTTCTTTAATTTACAGTGTGGAACTCTCATGTAACAGACATGCAAACACTTAATTTGTTTAATAAAATTTGCTAATGAACTTAATAGCTTGGCCACTGCTCGGAGGAAAGTGTCTGTGCTTTTTTTAATTATACATTTTATCTTTCCCAAAAAAATAGGCAGCCTTAATTGCTCATATTCTGTTTCTCATTTAGAAAATGGCTATACTACATTCTCTATTAAGCCTGAGAATAAATTCACAAAAATTCACATTGGAAAGTAAGCAGTTCTTAGATGTGGAAATGCCATTTATATTATTTTTCTTGCCATCTATTGTAGAATAACTGGATAATTGTGATGCGGGTATTTGTTGATACTCTAGAGCCCCCCCCCCAATTGTGTGTTTATATTTCTTTTTTGCTTTTCTAAACTACCATTCTCCTTATCTGTACTAACAATGTCACTCCAGGTCCTTTTGTTACTACTATAAGGGCTCGCAGTGGGCCAGATTCCAAAGGAGTAGCACTCAGTGTAAGCCTGCCCTGATTCCGAAAGACTTGCTTTCAGTGTAAGGGACTTACTTCAGTGTAAGGCCTGTCTGCAAACAGGCTTACATAGGGGATGAGATTAGAAAAAAAAAAAAAAAGACCTGCTCTCAGTGTAAATGACCACTTCCACTGAGGGCAACTCTTTTGGAATCGGGCCCAATATCTCGTTTATTAATTTCCAGGATCAAATGTGTTTCTTGCTCATTCCCATTTAGCCGATGGTAGGCATCATCGTCCCTTTTAAGCTCATTAGTAGACGTTAATTCAGCCTCTTGAAAAATATCTACATTACTTTAAGATACTGTTTAACTCACAGTTGCAGTAACATAGGTTCATAGGTAGGTACTAGGCTATCTGCCCAAAGGCATTTATAAGCCTAGCCAGAATGTGTTGGCTTTCACCATCCCCTTAGATAAGTTCCCTGTGCCTCTGTCCAGCAGAGCCACTGAAATGATCCCTGGGGTAAACTTTCTGTTTCCCATTCACTTGTCAAGGTTTCTCTTGAAGAGTGTTAGTGAGGAGCTCTGCCTAATGTAGACTGGAATCTTGTTCCAAAGCTTGGGAAGTCTCTGGGACAGGAATCTATCCCTCCAGCATGTCCTATTTATTGTTGTGGTGAGATTTAGATCCCTAGAGTGTGTGGGTCGAGGGGATATTTTTTTCTTTAGGTGGAGCATGTCCATCAATTCTGGGTTGAACATGGCTTTGTATGTCAATCAGAGATCACCTCTGAGTAGGCGGTATGCAACCGAGTACAGCTGGAGTTTGTTCAGTCGAGCTGCATAGGGCATCTGTTTGAGGCCAGTGATCTCTTGGTGAGGTACTTCTGTGGTCTTTCCAGCTATTGCAGGTGTCTTGTAAGGTACATCCCAAATGGGGTGTTGTACTCTATGATGGGTCTGATGAGTGATGAGCTGAGGGGCACAATGACCTCTTCTGATCTGGATGCGAACCCTTTTGTGATTAGGTGGGCCACATAGAAGGATTTTCTAACCACTTTGGCAATGTGATTATCAAGGGAGAGATTACTATATACTTGGGTCTCCAGATCCCTTATTACGTCTTCTGTATTTAGGGGACTACCACCTATGTGGTAGTTTGTGGGTACTTTGTTTTTTCAAAAGGGGATGACTATGCACTTTTTGGCATTTAGCTTGAGGCCATGATTTTGACACCAGGTATCCCTCTGAGTGAGAACCTTTTGGAGGATGTCTGTATCAGCTGGAGAGTCAATTATAGCCCCTAGTTGGCAGTCGTCTGTGAACTTGGTCAACCATAGTCCTCCTGTGCTTGCCTGTACCTCAGAAATATATGCCGGACAGGAGGGGTACTAGGACTGAGCCCTGGGGAACCCCACTTGTAACCGGTTTAGAGTCGGACCTAGCTCCCGCAACTCTCACCATGTGGGTTCTGTCCATGAGCCAGTTGTCAACCCATCTTGTGACGTAAGGGTTTATGTTCAGGCTGGTGAGCTTGTCTATAATACCAGAATGGGGAATTGTGTTGAAGGCCTTTGTGAGGTCTAGGTAGGTTGTGTGTACCACCTTTCCCTCATCTATAGCCTTGGTAACTGTCTCAAAAAAGTCCACCAGGTTTAGGAGGCATGATCTACCCTTAACAAAGCCGAACTGGGTAGGGTCCAGTGTTTGGAGGTTCCCAATGTCTCTGTTAATGTGTTCCATGATGATGCGCTCCATAGCCTTGCAGACCAAGCTAGTCAGGCTTATAGGGTGATAGTTCCCAGGGTCTGTTGTGGCTCCACCTTTGTGGAGCAGAAAAACCATTGCTGTATGCCACTCTATGGGTACATAGCCTGTGGAGAGGCTGAGTTTGAACAGTGTGTTTAGGTGAGGGCATAGTTCATCTTTGAGCTCAAGTAGGTTGCAGCCTGGGACACCATCCAGTCCCATTGATGCTGTGTTTTTGGCTTTGGAGAGGGCAGTTTTAACCTGAGTGTCTGTGATTTCAGGGCTCTACATGGGTCCTTTTGGGGGTGAGGGGGAGGTGAAGTTTGCACAAAACCTGTCTGCCAGGATGTTGGCTATATCGGTTGGTTCAGTGTATTTTGTGCCATTCTGCACTAACTCTGAGTAGATCTGAGCATTGCCACTTAGATTCTTGACATAGCTAAAGAATGCCTTGTGGTTATCTTTGGAGTCCTTGGCAATTTTTCTTTTGAAGCTCGCCTTGGATGATTTTATGAGGGATCATAGTTTCTTGCTGATACTGATCAGGGATGTCTTCCCTTCATGGGATTTTACTCTTTTCTGTACTAGTTTCCTCCTTCTATTGTATAGCTCGTTTATGGCAGGGGTCCACCAGACTGGTTTTCTTTTCTTGGAGGAGTGAGTCTTGGTTTTGCTTAGGATATCACGATCCATGCATTCTTGTAGGTGCCTGTAGAATGCATTAGTAAAGAATTTTGCAGCTTGGACAGTGTTATCCTTTAGCATGGGGGCTTTGAAACTTTCCACCTTGGTCTTAAGTAACGTGAAGTTTGCTTTTGAAAAGTTTTTCACAGTTGTTTCCTTGTCCTGGGGTGGGGGCAGAATGTGGATATCTAAAGTTATTTGTTTATGGTCAGATCTAACTAGCGAGGGGTTGACTTCCGATGTGGAACACCGGTTGCCCATGTTGGTGATGACCAGGTCCAATATGTTGTCACCTCTAGTGGGAATGTTGATCAGTTGATCCAGGGCATTTTAGTTTATAAATTCTAGGAAATGTTGGGCAAGGGATATAGTACTTGAGTAGTTCTCCCAGTTAATGTTTGGGTAATTGAAATCACCCAATATTAGGGTGTTTGGTAGGACCTTTATGTTTCCTGGTGTTTCCAGAAATGCGGAATGGGGGTCCTGGGACATGGTGGGTGATTTGTAGCAAGCTACAATTTGAATTGCAGTTTTGCCCATTGTTATTTGCACGTGGATGATCTCTGAAGCATCGTGCTGTGCCACTAACCTGGAGGATTGGGTATTTCGGTCTGGGTTCTGTGGCTGAAATGTATGGTATGAGTTGTAGTCTGGTAGTGCTGGCGTGCTCTCTGGAACCTTAAACCAGGTTTCTGTTACTGCACATATATCGATTTTCTCCATACTGAGGTTTAGACTTCTGGCATTGAGTAGCATTACCCTCAGTTTTTTGTTACTTGTGCTATTTATGGTGGTGGGTTTGTCTTTTGAGCCTTGCCTAAAAAGGCACTATGGGGGTGGCAAGAGCCTTGGCCAGTATTCGAAAGCCTAAGGGTGACAGGTGCAAGCCATCTCTAGCAAAGCAGTATGGCTTGTCAAGCATGTCATCCCATGTGGCAGACACTGGATCCCCTTTGAATGACACCAGAAACTTAGCCAATTGTTGAAATTGATAATTCTTTATACCATGGTATCATTCTTGGTGAGGGCAGGATGCTACTCAAGGTCAGGGTCTTAATGGTCTGGGCTATGTGATCAGAGAGCTCTTCCATGTCTCTTTTCATGTAGTCCAGGGAGGTACGATTCAGGTCATTCACATCAACATGGACAATGACAGAGTCGTATTTGTACTTGTTCTGGAGTGACCTGAGTGCATGTGTTACGTGGCAGATCCTGGTGCCAGACAGGCAGCTAACAGTAAGCTTCTCCTTATTCAGCCTAGTGAGTGGGATGTCAGTGTGCCTGACTATAGAGTCACCTATTACTAGTATATTGGGTATGTTATTTTGCCTTAAAGGCTGTGATTGTGTGGCACACTGGTTTTGTGAAGTATGCGTTACATGGTTTGTTTTCGGGGGTGGTGAAGGTTGCTTGGATGTCTGCTTTGGAGGTCTCTCTTGCTTTTGCAGATTTTTATTTAGAGCCTCTGAGTATGTTTTCGTGTATTTATGTGTGTTTTTTTGCCGGAGTTGGTTTAATGGGTCTATGTGAGACTGGTGGTGTGATGCAAGTATTTCCCTTCTCCTCTTGACTGTCTGATCCAGTCTTGGGTTGAGAGAGCTTAGCCTCCAGTTTGGCTGTATAATTGCATCTCTCGCATGTATTAGTGTTTGGTGGTAGGAGGAGAGGGTTGCCTGTGTACATGAGGCAGTTGTAACATTGCCTCAAATGTCTAGATTCACCAGCTGGACTGGAGAGTACACCTGAAACTGCTCTTAGGACATGCCTGGATAGGTACAGTGAAATGTTTTACTGAATGGCTGGTAAGGTCGAATAGAGAGCCTTGTCCTTCTGTACAGTAAAGGGAGGTCTAGTGCTAGGGTTTATAAGTGCTTGCTATGAGTTTTGAGCAAGTGCCGGGCTCAGAAATGAATGGCTTGAGTGCTTAAGTTGAAAGTTTGTCTAGTTCCAAAGGAAAAATTGAAGAGGAGACTTTGTGGAGCCGGGAATAGTTATAACCTAGCTAACCTGCACTGCCAAATGCGGTTTTTATAGCAGGGAAATGAAAGATAGAAATTAGCCCAAAATGCCCAATAAACTACTAATTTCTGGGCTGAAACCACTCCTCCAGGGACAGACAGGCTGCTCAAAGCTCCCCTCTCTCAGAGGTGAACAGAGAAACTTCCTTCTATCCAAGTAAGGTATGGGCAAACACAGAGATTTGTAACACAGCCCTGAATTCAGCACTAACCTGAAAACTGGACTATACTAGCTTAAAAAGGCAGGAAACAAGTATTTTTTTTTTCTGAAAATAAAGTAGATACAATTAAAAAAACACTTTAAATGCACAGAAAAGGATACTTATTGTTATATATCTCAGATCAGAATTGTAGTCAATGCGCCTAGTAATAAAGTAGGAGGAAACACAAATACAGTAAAAGCAGATGAATAAAGTGCAATTTTTTATATATATATATAAAATAATAGAAAGCGAACAAATTGATTTAAACAAGTTACCCAATCAACCAGAAAAAAGCTCAGAACTGAGCCTTGTTCCAGCAGCCTTCAATCAGACAAGTTCTAACTGTACAATCCTGCTACTAAGGTGCAGGTGAACCTTCTCCAAAACAAGATGGCCTGGATCAGTGCTCAAGTTATACAAACAAAGCTAGATTCAGCAGGCCTGGATCTGGTCTATGCTACAGCAACGAGATGCACCAATTTCAGAAAGAAACAGTTCAAATTAGCAGGCACAATAAGCCTGTGACCAGAAATTCCCAGCTCAGAAGGGCAGAATCCAGCCTCTCCTCCCACAAGAGTGCAGACCACAAACTTTCTTAATGTAGAATAACTGGCCTGAAGCCCAAGTGTTTAAACCAGAACTAATACACTTTTAGAATAGCAGACACTGAGCCTTCAATCAGCAATTCCCAGCTAAGAAGGATGTAAGCTACCTGTCCTGCCACAACAGTGCAGACCACAAACCTTCTTAATGTAAAACAACTGGTATGAAGCCCAAGTGCTTAAACCAAAAGACTTAGAATAACAGTTACAGTTTAATCAGACTACTACCAAGCAGCAACAAGTGCAGCAGAATAAATAAAATTGAGTACTTTTAAGAAGAAGCAAAAGCAAAATAAAGTAGGAAGAATACAGTAAAAGCAGATGAATAAAGCCTTGGTATTCCCCATCTAGATGGATTTATCGAAGCTTCAGATGTTTCAGAATGAAAAACATTTCCATCATCTATTTGCATACCAAATTCACTAGTTAAAATTAATTCATTTTCATTGTAAGTTTGTGTTTCAGCATTATGCAAAATGTTAACTACTGGACTTATATGATGTTCCTCATTAGTATATGTATGGTGAGAACTTGTTGATGATATTAATAGATTTTTGTGCCAATGTGCAATTACATGTCATACATCTCTTATTCTCTTCATCACAGCCATTTACATGGTACATATTGCAAACTGTAAACTCTCTTAGTGATTCTCCCAAATGCTCTATTGCAGGTGCTGCAAACAATCAGACCATAGAAATATTAATGATGCCATCACAGCTCCCAAGGGGATGCATTGGCTTCAAGGCACTGAACTGCAGTTCTTGTCACTAAAAAGAACAGGGTGCACTCTGTGCAGCAAAGAGAAAGAATACTATGTTGCTTTGCAGTCCCATGGAAAAGAAATGTATATGTCTAAATGTATAATTTAGGCATTTATTTATGTCATTATTTATTTACATTTGTTTTTTGGGGTAGAGCACTGATCTCCATGGACCTTGTTGACTTGCTTAGAGTCACACAGTTAGGCAATGGAAGATAAGGGAATCAAACCTTGCACCACTGGACCACAGGGAACAACTTGTTAACAGCTCATCAGCTTATTATTTGATATAACAGTGCTGCTGTTTAGTTAACCTCTTCACATTAATAGGTCAAGTCAGCAACTTAGTTCTGCAAATTATTAGCATGTCTCTTCAGATTAAGGAGTCTCACATTTTAAGTAGCTGTAATAATATTACATCACTTCCACTCATTTCCTGCTAATTTTTTTTTGACATTGGGTCTAATTACCTAGTTTATATTCCAGCAGCCTGATTAGTTTGCATATTATACAGTATGCTAACAGCTTCCATTACGTGTTATTAAATACATCATTGTGTTGCTTTTTAATAGTATATTTTGGGTATTTTCATTCGATATTTCTGAGATGGACTGGAATTCCTTCTAGTATTGGTTCTCAGCCTTCTATCTGCTACTTGCTGATTTTTGAAGAGGATAAAGAAGGTATCAAAATGAATGGATGCACAAACGGATAATTCAAAACTTGCAACATTTCATGCTTCATGTATAGGCTCATAGCTGCATACTAGGCTAATGACCACAAGGGCCTTTTTAAGCCTAGCCATGCATCCCAGATCTCTGACAAGTTATGGTACCCTAGATAAGTGTAATTAGGGTTTGGGGGATGAAATGTTTACAAGAAGGGGGCTGGGAGATGAACCATTTACATGACGCCTGTGTCCATTAGAGACATAGGTGCCAAACCAAGGATGAATTCCTGTTCCCCATCTGATCGTCCAAGTTACACTTGAATTGGGTTAAGGAGAAACTCTGCTTCACACGGATGGGGAGCCTGTTCCAGAGAAAGGGTAGTCTCTGAGATACATACTCATCTCCCCTCAACAGCCTGTTGGAGACTGAATACATGGGTAGGGCTCTGAGGCAGTCTGCATAAGACATGTTACTTACACCCTGTATTATTTTAGTGAGGAACCTCTGTGAACGTTCCATTTGTTGGATGTGCCTGGTTAGGTACATACCAAAAGGGGCACTGTACTAAATGACAGGTTTGATAAATGATGAATACAGATAAACAATGACATCTTTGGACTTAGATGCCATACCTTTGTTTATTTATTTATTTTATTTTACATTTATTGACCGGGATAGTCTGACTGGATACATGTCCATTTTCAGCAGAGGCCCGAGGAGAAAAGTTGTGCACTATAGAATAATTTCCTGGGTATTGCAGAAACGTGATGGTCAAAAGCTAGATTACTGTCTATGTGTGTCCCAAAGTCCCTGACTACTGGGTCGACTCTTAGGGGTGTGCTGTCAACATAATAGTTACTAGGGATGACAGACTTCCAGATGGATACTATTATGCATTTCTTGATATTTAGTTTAGTCCATGCCACTGACACAAGTTATTTATCTGAGTCATTCCTTCCTGGAGAACATTAGTGTCAGTAGGGGATTTTATGACTGCTCCTAATGTGCAGTCATCTGCAAATTTAGTCAGCCAGAGGCCCTTGACATTGGGCTTGACTTCAGAGAAGTAAATGCCAGAAAGGATGGGTCCCAGAACTGATCCCTGAGGGACTCAGCTTATGACTGGCCTCTTCAATGAGGTGGACTCCCCAATTTTAACTTCCTGAATCCTGTCAGTGAGCCAGCTGCCTATCTAATGGGTAACATAAGGGTTTATAGATAACATTTTGATTTTGTCATCAATGCCATGTGGGGTATTGTGTCAAATGCCTTGGCCAGATCAAGGTAGGTAATATGAACCTCTGAGTAGGCGATATGCGACAGAGTATAGCTGGAGTTTTTTTTTTACAGTCAGCATAGGGCATCTGCTTTAGGCCTGTGATTCTTTTAATGAGGTATTTCTGTGCCCTTTCTAGTTGTTGCAGATGTCTTGTGAGGTACATACCAAACGGGGTGTTGTACTCTATAATGGGTCTAATGAGGAATGAATACAGTGGGACAACGACCTACTTTTTTCTGGATGAAAAGCCCTTAGTGATGAGGTGTGCCATATAGAAGGATTTCCTGACTGTTGTGGCTATGTGGTTATTGAAGGTGAGACCACTGTCCACCTGTGTCCCTAAGTCCCTTATCACACTTTCGGTATTTAGTGTACTGCCACTTATGTGGTAATTCATGGGTACATGGTTTTTCCCAAAGGGGATAACTATACATTTCTTGGCATTGAGCTTGAGTCCGTGGCTCTGGCACCAAGCATCTCTTTCTGTAAGGCTCTTTTGTAGAATATCCACATCATTTGGGGATTCAATAATGGCTCCCAGTTTGCAGTCATCTGCAAACTTTGTTAGCCAGAGTCCATTAGTGTTTGGCCTGTACTTCAGAGAAGTAGATGCCAAACAAGAGCGGTCCCAGGACTGAACCCTGAGGTACTCCGCTTGTCACTTGTCTGGAGCTGGATTTTGAGTCGGCTATTTTTACAGTGTGGGTTCTGTCAGTAAGCCAGTTGGCAACTCATCGAGTGATCTAGGGATTAATGCCCAGCTTAGTAAGTTTATCTATGATTCCAGAGTGGGGGATGGTGTCGAAGGCCTTGGTGAGATCCAGATAGGCTGTGTGGTCCACCTTACTATCGTCCACGGCTCTGGAGACTGATTTGAAAAAGTCATTCAGGTTGAGGAGACAAGATCAGCCCTTTACAAAACCAAACTGGGAGGGATCCAGTGTTTGAACGTTGCCAATGTCTTTGTTTATAAGTTCTAAGATAATGCGTTCCATGGCTTTACAGATCAGGCTCGTCAGACTGATGGGACGATAGTTCCCGGGATCCAAGGTGGATTCCCCCTTGTGGAGTGGGATAACTGTAGCTGTGTGCCACTCACTGGGGACAAAGCCTGAGGTGAGGCTATGATTAAACATGACACTTAGGTGAGGTGCCACTTCATTTTGTAGTTCATGTAATACACAGCACAGGATGTCATCTGGTCTCATGCATGCTGTATTCTTAGCTTTGGAGAGTGCGTTTTTTACCTGTGTGGCTGTGATTACTGGAATTTGGCAATCTTTTGGTATTGAGATGGGCCCTTTAGGGGGTGAGGGGGGGTGAAGTTGGCACTGAATCGATCTGCCAATATATTGGCAATATCCTTGGGATCAGTATATTTAATGCCATTCTGTTGTAGCTCAGAGCAGATCTGAGCATTGCCATTTAGATTTTTGACATAACTATAGAATGCCTTGTGGTTGTCCTTGGAATCTTTGGCAATTTTAGTTTTGTAACTAGCTTTGGAGGATTTTATGAGGAATCTCAGCTTCTTACTGAGGCTGGTAAGGGTGTTTTTTGCATCCTGCGATTTTATTACATTTATTTTAGCATGAAGCATCATAAGATCATAGGATCATAGGAGGTTATTAGGCTAATGGCCGTGGGGCTCTTACAAGCCTAGCCAAGAGTTTACCCCCAAAAAATAAACCTCAGTCAGCACCAGTCATCCCTGTCAGTGAAGGACAAAGGTAGAACCCCAGGGATAAATTTGTGGTTTCCCATCCACTCATCAAGATTGTACTTGAAGAGGGTCAGCGAGGTACTCTGTTTGACATGTATGGGAAGTCTATTCCAGAGACAGGGCAACCTGTGGGTGATAAACCTGTCTCTGCAGAAGCTTTTGTTGATGTCACATATTAGATTTAGGCCTATCATGCTGGTAATGCGCAAGGAGTTAGAATTACGGATATGGAGCATCTCTAGTAGGGCAGGGTCCGGTATTGCCTTGTAGGCGAGAAACACAGATCACCTCTGAGCAATCTGTATGACACAGAGTAAAGTGATAGTGATTTGAGCCTGTCCGCATAGGACAGGTTTTCGGGGCCATGACTTCTCTTTGTGAGGTATTTCTGTGGCCTTTCCAGTTGGTGCATGTGTTTGGAGAGGGTCTATATTACCAAAGCGAAAAACCATACGTATGAATACCAAAACATTGAACCCTATACCGCGAACCACAAAAATCCTGAATGCACTAAACCGCAGAAAAAACATATCGAACTGTCATAGTTGGCCAACCCCACCACCCGCTACATACTACTTACCCAAACAAAATAAATGAACCACATACATACACTAATCAAACCCTACTTCTAACCTAAACTAAAGCACCAAAACCCTACCTCCAACACTACACTAAACCCCACAAACACAACTATCTATGCACTCTCCTTAACCTCTCACTAACCCTAAGGTCCATAACTACCGCACACTTCCCCTACACACATACACCCAAACAAAATAAATAAAACACATACATACATTTAAAAAACACCTACTTCTAACACTACACTAACTCTTACATACATTACCTATCTATGCACTTATCTTAACCCAAATCCTAACACTAAATTCCTATTTATCGCACACTTACCTTATGGAGCTATACTGCAGATGGGCCAACCAAAGCAAATCGACATTTCAAACTTTGCGGTTTTGAACTTTCGCGGTTTACGTACTTCGTGCAATACAGGACGACGTCTTCGTATTCGCCTAAAGGAATCTTTGCTCTCATAATAGGAACATAACTGACGAAAATGGTGTGTAAAGTAAAGAATGAATACCAAATGGAGAATTATACTCAATTATAGGTCTCCTTTTTTATGGATGCAATCCCTTTACTTATGAGAGGAACCAAGTAAAAGGCTTTTCTGATCACTGCCGCCACATGATGGTCGAATGTGAGAATGTTGTCAACCTGAGTACCCAGGTATCTCACCATGGGTTGTGTGCTTAGGGGGTTGCCATTGATTTGGTAATCAGTAGGGGCCGTGTTTTTGCCAAATGGTATGATAATACATTTTTCGCATTTAACTCAAGGCCATGACTTTGGCACCAGTTATTTGTAGCTGTGAGACCCTCTTGCAGTATGTTAATGTCATTTGAGGAGTTAATGACAACACCCAACTTACAGTCATCCACAATCTTGGTCAGCCACAGGCCCTTGGTCTTTGGCTGGACCTCTGAGAAATAGATCCCAAACAGTTGGGGTCCCATAACAGATCCCTGGGGAACACCACTAGTGACAGGTCTGCTGTTAGAGGTGGTGGTGCTGTTTTTATCTTGTGGGTCTTATCTGTGAGCCAGTTGGCCACCCATCTGATGAGATAGGGAATAACACCAAGTTGTGCAAGCCTTTCAAAGATGATCAATTTTCAATGATGCCCAAGTGGGGGGATAGTGTCAAAGGCCTTGGCCAGGTCAAGGTAAGCTGTATGTACTGACTTTCCCTCATCCAGGGCCTTGGTTATAGTCTCAAAGAAGTCAACTAGGTTCAATAGACAAAATCTGCCCCTGACGAATCCAAATTGGGTGGGGTCGAGTGTTTGGAGATTGCCTATGTCCTTGTTTATGAGATCCATAATAATATGTTCCATGGCTTTACAGATCAGACTTGTCAAGCTAATGGGGCCATAGTTTCCGGGATCAGTAGTGGCACCACCTTTGTGCAAGGGGATGACAATGGCGGTTCTCCACTCTGCTGGAATGAAGCTTGTAATTAGGCTGTGGTTGAATAGGTTTTCAATGGTTCAGAATTTTACAGAACATTCAGATTTTAACCTGATATTTTTGATCTATTCTTTATACAATTTGTGGTTTTCCAGCAAATAATTGAGATTGAAGTCACTTAGATAATGGCAGACATTTGAGTTTCTGAATTCATATTCTTCAGAAAATTATTTCAGCAAATGTCTTAACTTTGTAAGAGAATATTTAAAAATCTGCCATTGATTTTGGACCACTGTCCTCCCACTATTTTTTCTTTGTCCTGAAATCTTAGACGGTGAGAGTATGTACCTATGCAACAATAAAATAGGATTACCACCTGTCCCACTTTGCGAGGAACAGTCCCTCTTTGGGCAGCTGTGCCCCGCAAAAAACTTGTAAAAATGGCAAATGTCCTAAGATTTTATGGCAAAATTATTTCCTATATTTTATGTAATAATTGCATAAAACAGTTATTCTGGAAACAAAACACCTAGGGCCAAATTCAGGAAGCCTCCGTGTAAGAGTTATAACTCTTACACGGAGGCTGCAGTTAAACAGTGTGATGTCAGCATGTAATGCATATGCATGAGGTGCATGAGGCATGCTGAATCACATTGTAACTCTTACACGGTCCATGTAAGACAGTAGGGGGCGTGTCCGTAGGCTAAGCCCTGCAAGCGAACACGCCCCCAGAAGTCTAGAATGGCAGAAAGTAAACAGCCACGAGAGAGGCCATGGAAATGTGAATAAACACACTACACAACACATGCCCCCACAGACCAGCAATGTAAAAAGTGAACAGATGTTATAAAATGAAAATGAAAACTGTTTTATTTTTTTTAAACCCCGTAAATGTTTGCTACTGCGTGCGCTCGTGTGCGCGGGTGTGCTACTAGCGCAACTGCAGTTAGCAATCAGTGGAAAAGGATATAAGAACTAAATATGCAAAGTAAGCCAAGAAGTAATAGCATAGCGGTAGAGTTGTCAGCTTAAGAGCAGGCAGGCAAGGTTCGAACCCGCACAACAACCTTTTTTTTTTGTAAATAAGCACTAAAAAGGCCCCTGACAGTATTGTACAAATGTAAAAGTATTTCCTTTTGTAAAATGGAATGAAATGGAGCATATATTTTCAAGTAATACAATAATAAAAATATTTAGAAATGTACTGATAGCTAAGCTGCTGTGAGACAGAGTGCCCATAGCTGAGTAGTGTTTCAAAGGCTGCAAATTGCTTGCCCGTAGCTAAGCACTGGTTTAACAGGCTCAAACTGTGTGCAACTAGCTGTGCTTAGCTTAACATGCGTGTTACTAGCCAATTAAGGTTTAACCCAGCGCACACCGTTTGCGCGGAGGTGCGCGCCGCGCCCACAAGCTAACTGCCAGTGCGCATGCGTGAGCTCCGCGCAAACGAGCGCAGACCTGGTTTTAAGTGCTTAAAAGTGCCTTTGGCATGTTTGATTGACAGGTCCTGTACTCATTTCTAGACAGTCATAAAAATTAAAAATCAGTGGTTAGATTCGAACCCAGGATACCATGCACTAGAGTCAAGGTACTAAACCACTAAGCCATGATAGCAGTACTTAGCAATGCAGAAATAGCATATATATAGGATGTAATCCAAAATGGAGCATGATAAAGCAGTTTCTGTGAAGTAGATACAATTCCAAAATGGCCAATCATAGAAATGTGTGGGAAAATCGGCATATATAAGCCCCATAGGCAGGAATACACAGCATAAACGATTGTAGAATAGACCTGCAGGCAGAATGAGTGGAGTAGGGGAGGGACGTTGCTTTCAAGCACAGCGGTGGGGTGTTGAGGAGTCCAGATACATGGTCTGGCTCCTAGTTCACCATCATGAGGCCCAACTCATGCAGGGCCAGGTCTCATGGGGAGCATACAGGGCGGAGGCATGGGACCAGTTGGCTCATGATCTCACTAGTGCTACTGGGATTCCACGTACTGGTGAGCAGGTCCGTCACCACCATGCTGACCTGAAGCGACGTAAAGAAGACCAGTTGACCCAATGGATCCAGGAGGCCCGGGATATGCCCAACGCCCCACTACTGAGTAAGTTACATTTTACTTATGTATGTAAGGAATTCAACTAGCTGATACCATGGAGATGTGTATTTCAATATTACTTGTTTTGTATTACAGCTGCAGGTGTCCGCTCTGCGAATCACAGGGCACATGACCGCAGGCTGGTGCGGCTGCGCCACCATGCAGGTTAGTAACCCCACCTAGTACTTGTAAATAAATATTATAGTGTAGCACGTAGCAGAACACTGCAGTGCATTGATTAAAAGTAATAGAATGTGCAAGCAACAAGTGAAAGTCTGCAGGTATGGCTGCAACAAGTTCATCAGTATGCAAGTGAAACTGGAAATATAATTGATAGAAATAAATAGTTCTGTAATACAGATGTCCCACCATTAATTAAATGTAGTATAACCTGCAGTAGTCTCAAGAGTACAGCTTCAGAAGCTGAGTTAATCACATGTGAGATATATCCCCTGTTGAAATGCTGAATCATGACAGAAGTGAGGCTGCTGGAAAGTGTTTGAATCACCACAGGTCTAATATGTGAACAAAGCCTACAAGTACCAACCTGAACTGTGAAATAGCAGGATGTGTGAGAGTGACAGAAAGGGTCATGTATCAATAAATAAAGTAGTAATAACTCCTGAATATATAAGCCTCAGTGTGGTTCTACAGAACTAAATGCATGTGGGAATTAAAAATTAACATCCCAAACTGATTTCAGTGTGTCTGAATCTTGAATGTTTAAGTCAAAATCTGTATATGGTGATGACAGTCAACAATTTTCAGATAGAATGAATGATTGTCTGACATACTAAACATCCATAGTTGTCCCCTGCCCTGTCATCAAAGTGTAGCAGGATGATGTATCTGATCAAATTCAAAATAACTAGGATAGTGATGTATCTGTAACAGGTCTAGCATGACAGTCAATTAAAAATCATTTGGAAACTATCACCCACAAGTTAATTGTGTTTCTATTACAAATGTATATCAATGTATAATTTATGAATGTGTCATCATTTTCTTTCTCCACCCCACCCTATAATTGCAAATTAAAAAGCTCACTAAATATTGGTATGTGAACATTTCATTAACCATGGACATTTGTCCTGTCATTTCAAAAATATATGCATGTCCGTTGTTGCATGTGCCCTGTTCATACCTGCAAACCTGATGGCCTGTTGCCATTAATCAACCCTGCATGTTGTTTGATTGTGTATTTCTGTTCACATAATGCATGTGATATTGATATGCCTGTTGTTCAATGGTGTTAATATCTGGGTGTTTGTTTAATGGGAATACCAATGCATGCTGTTACAACTAATTTGAATGGAATAATATGCTACTAACCCAAACTAAAGAACGTAAAAAATGCTGATAAACCAAAAAATATGCTGATAAACCAAAAAATATCAACAGGATGACAACTTTGCCAAGTAAAACTCTGCTCGCACAGTTAATAGCAAACGATTTTAATAATCCACAGCAGTACAACACACAGATTTTAGAACTTTCAATAACAGAGATGGTTAAGCGCTTTCATCTGCTACAGACAGATTTCATCAGAACCTAACCCAAACTAACATAACATACTCACAAACCTAGAATGCTTGGGAAGGCGGGTCTCAGCGGACCCACCTCTCCCACCTCATCTGGCGACTGCACCTGGCACTAGTGCCCAGGCCGGACCCTCCTCCGGTGGCCCTGTGCCACCTTCGGGTGGAAGCGCTGCAGGGGATGGGGCCTGTCCCCCCTCTGCAAGTGTGGCTGGAGGAGCCCGTCCACTCACCCTCCAAGGTGGCCGGTCTGTGGTGCGAAGGGAGATTCAAGACTCTGTTCTTGGGCCCCTACGCCAGCTTGAAGCCTGGGTGGCACAGATTACGGGCATGCCCGTTGTCCCGCCTGCACAGCCCCCAGCACAGCCCCGTCCTGGGCTGTGAAGGAACAGTGGCAACTGCCTATGGGTGGGGATATCAGTTCCACTGTTGCCATCTGTGGGCTCATGTGCCCTGGATATCCCAACCTCCGTCCCCGTCAATTGTGTAACCCCCCCGCATGTGTCATACACCGCCCCTGTATGCGTCTTGTCTGTCTTGTCTGTTAACCTACCAAACCTACCTCCCCAGCTATACCGACTACCTTCACCTGACATACCACTCTCACCTGAAAAAAAAAAAAGGGCACTCTATTCCCACAAAAAAATTACGCCCCATACATAGCTGTCCATGTTGCACACATGTCCGCTGGACATTGAAACTGTTAATTACAATTGGCTGTACAACAGGTATTAATGTTGTCCTGACACCTCTCTCAGGGGTGGAAGGTTTCAAATGTCACACCAAATTACATACAAATGCACAGCTGTTGCTGAGAAAGACATGGGCAGCTATGGGCCTCACCTACATCCTTCCTGCAAATCCCAATCTTGTTTCCCTACTGTCTTACCCTCTTTGTGACCCCTTTTTCACCACTTTCCTGTCACCCCTTTTTCTTTTCTTTCAAAGAAAATAGCGGGTGTGCTTGTGTCTGAGCTCACCGCTAGTGCGCATGCATGAGCTCAGCAAGCAGCGCAGACCTGGTTTTAAGTGCTTAAAAGTGCCTTTGACACTTTTGATTGACAGGTCCTGTACTCATTTCGAAAAAAAAATAAATTCCCACTGCCACATATGAAATATAGTGGTAGGTGTCAGTATTCATACACACTCACTACAGGAAACAGTGAAGATAAATGCAGCAACCAGAATCTACAGCACAGCCTGACTCCTGTGAGACTTACTAACCCTTTCAACTGTGTAAAGGTGCCTTCAGCACTTTGATTGACAGGTCCTGTACTCATTTCGAAAGAAAAATAAATTCCCACTGCCAGTCTCGAACCCAGGACCTTGGTAACACTAGTCTGTATGACCTACTACTAAGCCATGACTCTCATACAAGAACATAGTGCTAAAATAAATATAACATGTAATAGTAGGAATCAATATAAAGGCAATATAGGATGTGTACTACCCAAAGCATGTCAGGTAGATTTTTAATGCCCAAATTACTGGATTTCCATACTAGTTTAGTGTTAACAGAAACAGCCCTGCTAATTGTTAGCTTATACATAATAATGTAAGGTAATGTACATATATGAAAGTATTATATGTACACACATATATATATATATATATATATATATATATATATATATATATATATATTAATACATATGAAATATAGTGGTAGGTGTCAGTATTCATACACACTCACTACAGGAAACAGTGAAGATAAATGCAGCAACCAGAATCTACAACACAGCCTGACTCCTGTGAGACTTACTAACCCTTTTAACTGCTTAAAGGTGCCTTCAGCACTTTGATTGACAGGCCCTGTACTCAATTTGAAAGCAAAATAAAAGCATACTATTAGGCCCTACCACAAGACCATTGTAACACTAGTCTGTATGACCTACCACTAAGCCATGACTCTCATACAGGAATATAGTGCTAAAATAAGTATAACATGTAATAGTAGGAATGAAGATAAAGGCAATATAGGATGTGTACTACTCAAAGCATGTCAGGTAGACTTTTACTGTCCTAATTACTGGATTCCCATACTAGTTTAGTGTTAGCAGAAACAGCCCTGCTAATTGTTAGCTTGTACTTAATAATGTAAGCTAATGTACATATATGAAAGTATGTATATGTACACACACATATATATATATATATATATATATATATATATATATATATATATATATATATATATATATATATATATATATATATTAATACATATGGAAATATAGTCGTAGGTGTCAGTATGCATACACACTCACTACAGGGAACAGGTGAGAGAAATGCAGCAACCTGACTTTACAACACAGCATGAATCATGAGACACTTACTAACCTTCACACTCACAGAACACTGTCGACAGCATACCAGCATGGTCCACGCCCTTACAATCTGAAAGGGCAACGTCTATCTCACATACCCTTTTATAGCACTGTCCTGAAATCACAGTGAGACATGTAATCAGTACACAACTGGCTGCATGCAATTAGCAAATGCTGCCTTACAATTGGTGCAGAGGCCATCACATGGACCTATGCAGATACCTACAAAAGCATCCAGTACTAACACTCCACACATGCAATACATTCATTGCACCAAACCGACGGAGAAAGAGAGAGAGAGAGAGAGAAAGAAAGAAAGAAAGAAAGAAAGCAATAAAGGCAGTGATAAAAAAAACCTGTATCATCACAGCAACAAAACCAGCAGCAGCAGCAGCAATTAGCAGCAGTGACACAGCAACAGCTGACACAAACACAGGTAATGCAAAGTAGCAGGTTAATACTGTGTTTACTGTGAAACCTCCAAATGTATCATAGTTCACTATCTATAGGTATGTCCATGAGATAGGTTGTGTGTACATAGTCCTGATATATATACATATGTAATATTGCTGTACATGTCTTCCATACTTAAAACTTCCATAGCTTAGAACACAAGGCCAGTTATGCATATGATGCAGTAGTTCCCAGGGTCAGTAGAGGTTCCTCCTCATTGGTGTGGGACCAATGTGTATGTATGGCACTGTTCAGGTACATATCCTGTAGTATGGCCAGGGTTTAATATCAGTCTGTAGTGTGGTGCTATGTCCTCTAGGGGTGAACGTATCACACATCCAGGGATACCATTTTGTAACAGTGATGCTGTGTGTTCTGCAATGTTGAGGGTGGCCCTCACCTGGACATGTGAGATGATAGGGAGGTTACATTCATCTGTGATAACTAATTCCACATGTGTAGGAGAATGGGGGGGGGGATACCTGCACCTAAACTGTCTGCAACAATGTTGCCAATATTTGTGCATTTGGTGAATGTGAAGCATCTTACCACTGCTGACCACAGATGCCTTGCCTTCATGTGAATCTGCTCTGTGCTGCAGTAGCCTCCTGCTATTGTTATACAATGTGCCTGCATCTGTAGTCCACTGGACAGGATAAATAAGTGGTGTGCATACGGTCTGGGTTAGATATGTGTGTGCACATTACATGCACTATGTGGGATGTCTGTGGTAAGCTTTTGCAAAGGGGCCAGCAGTGTGTTTTGTGGCTTCCACTGTCCCAGTGGGCTGCATGGATAGCATCACAGTCCTAACTAGTGAATAACTGTGTAATTACATACATACATAGCAAGGTAGTGTACTGTGCTTGTGGTGTTGTTGGGATATGTATATCCAGGCTGAGTAATGTGTGTCCACATCACAGTGTTGGATGGAAACACACATACAGTATGTTGGGATGAACACCCAGAGTGTTTCAGAAGTGTTGCCTGTGCAGAAATATCTGCCCATTACCTGCGCATCCCCCACAACACACACACATGCAACATATGGCAGAAGTAGTATAGCAGTACACATAGGTTCATAGGTTTATACTAGGCTATCTGCCCTAGGGCATTGATAAGCCTAGCCAGAATATGTTTGTCTTTTGCCACCCAATTAAAATTTATTTTGCTATGCCCTTTTCCGAGGTTAGTATACTGTGCCTCTGTCTAACAGTGACATAGAAGTGATACCCAGGGTACAACTATGATCTCCCATCCACTCATCCAGATTCCTATGGAAGAGAGTCAATGAGGGACTCTGCCTAACCTGTACTGTGAGTTCATTACAGAGTGAAGGGAGCCTCTGGGTTATGAATCTGTCCCTCCAGTATGTCCTATTTATTTCAGTGCTAAGGTTCAGGTCTCTTCAGCGTGTGGCTGTATGGGATTTTGATTTCCTGAGGTGCAGCATGTCCATTACTTCTGGGTTGGACATGGCTGTATACGTCAGGCACAGATTGCCTCTGAACAGGCAGTATGCCACTGAGTCCAGCTGGATTTTCTTTAACTGGGCAGCATATGGCATCTGTTTGAGCCCTTTGATCCTCTTGACGAAGTACTGTTGGGGTTTTCCAGTTGCTGTAGGTGTCTGGTTAGATACATCCCAAAAGGGGCATTGTACTCAATTATAGGCCTGATGATGGATGAGTAAAGAGGCACCATGACCTCCCCTGATGTACTTGTGAATCCCTTCATGATTAGCTGGGCTATATAACATGTTTTTCAATCCACTTTGGCCACGTGGTTGTCAAATGACAGATTGCTATCAAGTTTGTTCCCCAGGTCCCCAATTACTTCTTCTGTACTTAATGGCTTAACACCTATGTGGTACTTTGCCACCAATGTGGAGGTGTGGGTATCTTTGATGAATATTGATACTCCCCCTCCTTTTGTTGTTTGGTCCAAGTGTTGTGGCCGACAAGAATGGTAACAGGTATAACCTGGTAGTGCTGGTGTGCTCTTGGGAAACCTGAACCAGGTTTCTGTTACTGCACAGATATCGATGTCCATAATGCTAAGTAGAGTTTTGAGTGCGTGTATCTTGAGGTTTAGACTTCTGGCGTTGAGTAGCATTACTCCTAGTTCCTCATCCTTTGTGATACCTATGGATGTGGGTTTGCCTTATGAGCCTTGCCTAATAAAGGCACTATGGGTGTAGCAAGAGCCTTTGCCAAAATCCAAACGCCCAGGGGTGACAGGTGCAAGCTGTCCCTAGCAAAACATTGTGGCTTGTACAGCATATCATCCCAAGCTGACGGGCATTGGATCACCTTTGAATGACACCAGTACTTCAGTCAATTGTTGAAAGTGATCATCTTGCCTTGATATTGTAGCATCATACTTGGTGAGGGTAAGATGCTACACAAGGTCAGGGTCATACTGTCATGGGCTACATGCTCAGAGAGCTCCTTTCTGCCTCTTTTCATGTAGTCCAGGGAGGTATGTGTCAGGTCATTCACACCAGCATGGACAATGAGTGAGTCATATTTGTACTTGCCTTGGAGTGACTTGAGTGCTTGTGTTATGTGGCGGGTCGTAGTGCCCGACAGGCTGCTCACTGTGACCCTCTCCTCGTTCAGCCTGGTGAACGTGACGTCAGTGTGCCTGATGATAGAGTCACCTACTACATGTGTATGAGGTGTGTTGTTCACTGTTAAGGGCTGTGAGTGTTCAGCACATTGGCTTTGTGAGATATGTGTTGCACGTGTTTTGTTTTGGGGTAGCGGTTGCTTGGGTGTCTGCTTTGGAGGTCTCTGCTGCTTAGGCAGATCTTTATTTTGAGCCTCCGAGTATGTTTTTGTGTGATTATGTGTTTGTTTTGCTGTCGTGGTAGGTCTATGTGAGACTGGAATTCTAGTGAGTGTGGTTTCCTTCTCCTCCTGACTGGTTATGGCAGTATTGAGTAGAGAGAGCCTAGCCTCCAGTTTGGTATATGGTTGCATCACTCACATGTGTTTGAATTTGTTGTTAGGAGGAGGGGGTTGTCTGTGTACATGAGGCTGTTATAACATTGCCTCTGGATTACCACACTCACCAGTTGGACTGGAGAGGAGATTGACAACTGACCTTTGGACATGCTAGAATACTATTGTGAATTCCGTAATAATTGAAAACAAGGTCCAGTGGGGAGTGAGGGTGTACTGATATTCATTTCTACTGCTGACTGATATAATAGCTTTATTGAGCAAGTGCCAGGTAACTTAAGTGCAATGTGTTACAATTAACTAAATGCAAAAACGACAAGCAGTCACTTTCTTTCAAGTGTAACAAGGAAATAAGTACAGTAAGCAATGCAGATATCAGTAGTGATTCACAGAAGTGCTGAGAAGCTGTGTATTATGTGGAATTAGCGTACCAGTGAAATAACAAGCTAACAAATAACAAGCATATAAACAAAGCTAGATTCAGGAGGCTTGGATGTAGTGTATACTACAGCAAACAAGGTTCCCAGCTATGAATGGCAGAGTACAGCCTATTCTCACACAAGAGTGCAGACCACAAACCTTGTTAATGTTAAATAACTGGCCTGAAGGCCAACTGCTTATACCAGAACTAATACACTTGGTCACTGGGCTCTCAATCAGCAGTTCCCAACTTAGAAGGATGAAAAGCTACCTGTCCTGCCACCACAGTGCTTGCCACAAACCTTCATAATGTAAAACAACTGGTCTGAAGGCCAAGTGCTTAAACCAAAAGACTTAGAATGATAGCTACATTTTAATCAAGTTACAACCAAGCAGTAATAACTACAATTTAATACTTCATGTATAGACTGTGTACCATATATTGCTGACATACTCTGCTGATATCCTGTTTGTGTACTTTTCCAGGGGGATATGGCTCCAAAAAGGAACCCTGCATACTCTGCTGCAGTGGACGAAGTGATCCACCAGAGCCTGGTGCATGACTATACCATCCTGTTTTCACGCACCACCCAGAATCAGCAGGAGAGGTCTGCACTGTGGCAAAACCTTGTCAGCAGGATAAATTATGTTGGCATGCATGATAGGACATATGAGCAGGTGAGACATCACTGCAGTGATTTGATTAGAAATGTCTGCCAGCATGCTGCAGATATCCGCAGGCAACAGGTTGCCACAGGTGGGGGGGTGGCCACACATCCCCCCCTCACCAGACAGGAGGGGCTACTGCTAAGTGTCGTGGATCCAACCCCAGAACAACAACAGCATCAGACTTGCATCCTGATGGAGGTTGGATCCACACAGCAGCAAGACACTGAGCGTGCAGGTAAGATGCCATATGTACATATGACTGTTCTGTAAACTGTTACTTCATGCATGCATAAGGTGTGCATGTGGTATGTATCTGTCATCATGATATGTAATTGTGCATGTGTGATATTTTCATTATGAGCAGCTGATGTGTATAAGGGAACTGTTGTACTACTGTACTGTATCATATGCAAACACAATGGCACACTTGTGCCCACTGACATTACTTTCCTCATATTTCCATGTCCCTCCCATCTAGCAACGAGGCAGGCCATACATGCTGGTGAGTGTGTTTATCATTACCTGAAAAACTATTTATAATACTAGTAAGAGTAGTGTAACTCAGTAGTATACATGCTGGTGAGTGTGTTTAAGAATACCTGCAATACTCAAGTTACTACTAGTAAGAGTAGTGTAACTCAGTACTGATGTGTGTGTGTACTGTGGGGTGTGCATGTGTGCAAATGTGCCTGTGCCCATGTGTGCATGTGTGTGTGTGTGTGTCCATGAGTGCATGTGTCCATTTCTGAATGTGTGCATTTGTATTGAAGTGCATCACCATAAAATATGTCTTGAGACTGTAATCTGTATTCCCTGTTTTCCTCCCGTAGGTTCTGGTGCTGCTCTGGTGACCTGCAGCAGGGAACCTGAATCTTGTGCCCCAGGTACTGATGATGAGGAAATGTCTATAATGGTGCAGGAAGGTGTGTCTGGGTCCACCATTGGACAGCCAATTGACAGTACACAGCTGTCAAGCCCTTCAATGCGCACAGTCATCCTGCCGTTACATCCTTTGTCACCATTGTCCCTAGGCGATGGACAGTATGCATTGGGCATAGATCAGGGTAATGTGGTACCTGTGGTACATGCATCCCCACAAAGCAGCCATGAGCAGGGTCCTCCAATGGTACCACGCAGACAGTCGCCCATGGGTTCTCGTGGGGGCATCCATGGCCATACTGCCTCTGGCCGACGTGCCCAAGGAGGTATGTCAACCTCCACTATGTTTCAGACTGTTATGCAGGCACAGGCGTGTATGGAAAGGTACACCAGACAGGGTCTGAGGGAGCTGACAGCATGTCGCACAGCCATGACAGATGGCATGCGTGACATTGCGAATGCTATTTGTAATTTCACAGATGTCGTTGACAGACGTTGTGGGGACATACAACAGCTGCTCCACAACCAGATGTCCATGGGCCAGGGCGATGGTGTGCGTTTGCAGCGTCGACATGGCCGTATGCTGGCAACAGCACCAGCTGGCAGTCGCCGCGGACGACAACAGGCCCACTCACGCACCTCAAGTGCCAGCAGCAGCCCCAGCAATGCTGGGTCAGTGCTGTCATCAGGACGCCCCAGGAGACCACGTGCACGTGGCTCTGGACAGTCCCAACAGGGAACTGTGTCCAGTCAACACACACCCACTTCCGATGACAGTACCCAGTCTGGGTTAGTACCGGATATGGTCCATAGCACCCCTGCCAGGCACAGGTACCGTGTCCGTGCCCACAGACACTGATCTGGATGACCTGACAGGTGCAATCTGTGGCTGTCCACAAAACCCTGTACATAGCAGCCATTATGTGGGACTGTGTGTGTGTGCTTACACACATGCAGAAATTTAACACCTAGGGCAAACACATACACACACACACTGCACCAACACTGGTCCACCCTGTACTGCTGCCCCTCACAAACACACATACACACACATGTCAATTGGTGTTACCAGTGGCTGGCTTGGGCATACCTAACCCACACCCTGTGCATATGATGACACTGTGCCACCTCCTGCATACTACAACATCAGTGCAGGAAAAGGTAAACACGTTGCTGATGCACAGGGTGACTACATAGATGTGTATAAGTAGTAACATGTTGGTAACTGTTCACTGTTCCACTATGATTGTGTGTATATCCCAGCATTCCTGCTGCAGTAACTGTATGAATGTCCTGAATTGTTATCTGCACCCATACTACTTACCAAAGTGTACCAGCTGCACACCATCACATGCTACCATTGACTATGGGAATGTGCATCATGTGCTGTATTGTAGATTCAGCTATATGTATCTGTTCTGTCACACATGCATTTACACACACCCTGCTACCCCGACACATGCACACGCTCACCTGCCATTTCCATTATTTATTACCCCACATGAGTAGCTGTCGACACATGACAGGTACACATTTGAAAAGTGCACTATTTGGATTACTACCGATTTCCTCTTCTCTACCTGTATTCACAGGGTGTAGGCAACCTCATTAGTTTAAAAGTGTAATGTGCATCAGGTACTGTGGTTCCCTGATTGCCACATCCAACATGTTTTCCATACGGAAATGCACACACAGAAACATCCCACATCCACACACTTGCCACATTCAGGTTTCAAAACACTATCTATGTATGTTCTGGTACATGCGCGTGTTACAGTAGCATGTAGCACTATACTGAGTACTGGCAATTGTCTGTTGTCATGTTGTTTGTATAGGGTGCTGTCAACATCACTGTTTGTTAAGGGAAATGTGCACCCTGCAGTGCATAGCCCCATTTGGCAAAAGCCACATCCCACCCCCAGCATTGTGCACACACACTAACCCACATACTTTCCATTTGCAAGATTCAAACCCCTACCTAACTGTGTTATGACACTAGAGACAGACACATTAGTAGAGTGCGCTATTTGCAGTAGTGGGAGAAATCCTTTCTAATGCTGTACTTAGAGGGTGCTGACATCATCTGTGTTTAGGAAGAGGGATGGGCACCCTGTAGTGTGTTCTCCCAGTTGGCAAAAGGCACTTTTCCCTCACAGCATTATACACACACACAAACCCCACTCACACTAGCTCACATACATTCCCTGTGCAGGATTCAAACCCCTACCTAACTATGTTATGACACTAGAGAAAGACGCATTAGCGGAGTGCGCTATACGAATTACTGGGGAGCTTTAATTCAGGTAATATAGTTATAGAGTGCTGACATCATCAGTGTTTCAAAAGGGGAATCTGCATCCTGTAGTGTACTGTCACAGTTGCTAATAGGGGCATTTCCCACACACACATAGATGTGTTTGAGGTTTGCATATGTGGGGGATCCAGTACTCCAGTGTGATTAGTATATGGTTCGATTGCAACAATGAGGGATATACTTCAAGTGGTGAGCATTTTGTACTCATGTTTGTGATGATCAGGTCTAGTATATTTTCCCCTCTTGTGGGAATGTTGACTACTTGTTCCATAGCTAAAGAGTTTCTGAACTATGGGAACCCTAGAGCTTGGGTATTGTGGCTTGAGTAATGTTCACAGTCTATGTTTGGGTAGTTGAAGTCACCCAGTATGATGGTGTTTGCAGAGAAATCTATACTCTCCTGTGTCGTCATGAAGCCTGTGTGGGATTCCTGAGTTTGAGAGGGTGATGTAAGAGCTCCTCTGTGTCGCTTTCCATGTGGTCCAGGGAGGTACGTCTCAGGTTGTTCACACCAGCATGGACAATGACTGCCTCATACTTGTACTTGCTGTGGAGTGACCTGAGTGCTTGTGTTATGTGGCACATTCTATCACCCGACAGGTAGCTAAATGTGACCCTCACCTTGCTCAGTCTGGAGGGCGGGACGTCAGTGTGTCTGACTATGGCATCACCTATTATAGGTGTGTCACACATTGTGTTTGGCCTTATGGGCTGTGCCTGTTAAGAACACTGACTTTGTGAGGTCTGTGTTGCTTGAGATATGTGTTCATGTGGGATGCAGCATGTCTGGCCATGTCATTTCTGTCCGTGGTCTGGTAAGTATCACCTTTGGTGACATAGGTATTCATATGTCAGCTGGTGAGCATTTGCAGTGTTACCTACTGAAAGTGGTACAGCTTGTTTGTTGTACAATCGACTACATGCAGCCCTGCTTACAGTACCTATGTTTGCATGCATGTTTCCTTGCAGTTACCCTGGAATACTGATCCGACCTGCCATGCAGAGTTACACAGCTTCTGTGGACTCCTAGTGACATCTGCATAGCTTACTATATGTATGTTCATGTCTCACTTGACAGAATGTCACTGTTTCTCCTGCGCACATGTACGTTGCCTGTGACACTTTGCATATGGCTTACCTGGCATCTGTCCACGTGAGCAGTCATATATGCCACTGCAGGACTCTAAACCTGATGATGCACACACTCGAAACATTCCTCAGCATGGAGAACATCACTATCTGTGCAGTAACAGATACCGGATTCAGGGCTACCAACAGCACTCCAGCACTACCAAGTTATACCTCATACCATGCTTTTCAGGCCCAAAACTTGCACAAAACCACAAAAGGAGGGGGTGTATTGATATTCATCCAAGATACCCACACCGCAAGGTTGGTGGCAAAGCACCAAACATCAGAGACTATCCATATGCAAGTAACAATGGGTAAAACTGCCTTCCAGGTTATAGCCTGCTACAGACCACCCTCACAAACACAAGAACCGCACTTGGCCTTCCTGAAAACAGTTGGAAATATGTAGGTCTGTCCATACACCATTATATTGGGTGGGTTAAACTACCCAAACATAGACTGGGAGCATGACTGTAGCTCCAACACCCTAGCCCACAGATTACTGGAATTTATATACCAATATGCTATGGAACAACTTGTTACCACTCACACAAGAGGGGAAAACATACTGAACCTGATCATCACCAACATGGGGACTCTATGCTCCAGACCAGAAGTGTATCCCTCACTGGTAAGATCAGACCATAAACTAATCTCACTGGATATTCACATCCCAAGGCCACCCACTGCACAGAAGAATACAGTCAACAACTCATGTAAAGCATGTTCACACTCCTCATAAATGATGTGGAAACCTTCAAAGCCCCCAGGCCTGTTGAAAATATGGACCAGACTGCAGATACCTGTATAAAGGCACTCTATGGACACCTTCAGGAATGCATGGATCATGCAATCCCAAATAAAAGCAAGACCCAATCCTCCAAAGGCAGACATCCTGTGTGGTGGACACCAGCCATAAACAAACTATACAATAGAAGGATGAAGCTACTAAATGATACAACAAACTCCCAAAATGTGAAGGCATCACTGATGAGTATTAGAAGAAAACTACAGGCACTCATAAGATTGTCTAAGGCCATCTTTGAGAGAAGATTCCACAAGACACTGAGGATAATCACAAGGCTTTCTGTAGTTATGTTAGGAACCTGGGTGGTAATTCCCAGATATGCTCAGAGGTAGTCCAAGATGTCACAAGAAATACCAAACACACAGACATTGCCAACATCCTAGTGGACAGGTTCACTGCTACCTTCTCCACCCCTCCACACCAAAAGGGCAAATATTTCTCCCAGCAGAGTGCTGCCCCCCCCTGACATCTCAGATGCTCAGGTAAGAGCTGCCCTCTCCAAAGCAATAAACACTGCATCAATGGGACCAGACAGTGTCCCAGGCTGTGTCCTACATGAACTCCAAGAAGAGCTACACCCAGACATAACACTACTGTTCAATCCCAGCCTTACTACACGATATGTGGCCAAAGAGTGGCATACAGCAACAGTGGTCCCTCTACATTTAGGTGGTGCCTTAATGGATCCTGGACACTATCGCCCCATAAGTCTGAATAGCTTGGTCTGCAAAGCTATGGCAAGGATCATCATGAACCTCATAAATATAGATATTGGGGACCTACAGACACTTCATCATACACAGTTTGGCTTTGTTAATGGCAGATCCTGCCTCTCAAACCTGTTTGATTTCTTTCAAACAGTCACCAAGGCCACTGTCAAGGGGAAGGTGGTCTACACAGCCTACCTGGACCTTGCATAAGCCTTTGATACAATACCCCACTTGTGCATTCTAGGGAAGCTCACCAGTGTACATATTAACCCCTATGTCACTACAGATATTGCACAGTGGCTCAAGGGCAGAACACACATGGTTAGAATTGCTGGAGCCATGTCAGCCTCAAAATCAGTTACAAGTGGTGTCCCACAAGGCTCAGCCCTGGGATCTGTCTTGTTCAGTATATATTTATCAGAGGTACAGGCCGACATGGAAGGACTGTGGCTGAGCAAGTCGCAGATGACTGTAAACTGGACACCATAATCAACTCTCCAGCCAACACACGCATCCTCCAAAAGGGCCTCTTAGAAACAGATGACTTGTGCCACAGCCATGGCCTCAAGCTGAATGCCAAAAAGTGTATAGTCATCCCTTTGCAAAAAACAAAGTGACCACAAAGTACCACATATGTGTTAATCCATTAAGTACAGACGAAGGAATTATGGACCTTGGGGTACACAAGTTGATAGCATTCTCTCATTTGACAACCACATGGCCAAAGTGGTTAGGAAAACATTTTATATAGGCCACCTCATCATGAAGGGATTCACATGTAGATCAGGGGAGGACATTGTGCCTCTTTACTCATCCCTCATCATGCCCATAATTGACTACAATGCCCCTGTCGGCATGCACCTTACCAGACACCTGCAGCAACTGGAAAGACCACAAAAGTACCCCAACAAGAGGATCAAAGGGCTCAAACAGATGCCACATACTGACTGGTTAAAGAAACAGCAGCTCTACTTAGTGGCATACTGCCTCTTCATAGGCAATCTGTGCCTGACATATAAAGCCATGTCAAACCCTGACTTAATGGTCATGCTGCACCTCAGAATATCCAGATCCCATCAAGCTACACACTGGAAAGACGTGAACCTCATGAGTGATATACATAGGACATGCTGGAGGGACACATTCATAACTCAGAGGCTCCCTTCACTCTGGAATATTATCCCAATAGAGGTTAGGCAGAGTCACTCAGTGACTGTCTTCAAGAGGAATATTAATGACTGGATGGGACATTGTAGGTTTACCCTGGGTATCACTTATGTGTCACTGTTAGACAGAGGCACAGTATACTAACCTTGGAAAAGGGCATAGCAAGATAGATTTACAATGCATGGTGAAAGCCACACACATTCTGGCTAGGTTTATAAATGCCCTAGGGCAGATAGCCTAGTATGAACCTATGAACCTATGTATCTTGTTCACCATTGACCCTATGTGCTGTTAATCACCAATGCAATCTCAATACTATGGTAGCATGTGCAAAGGTCAGTTGTCAGTCACCTCTAAAGTACAGTTGTGGAATATGTGAGTCATGTAGTAATGTCACAGCTGCCACATGTACACAGTCAACCCTATCCCCTACCCATGGATGTACAACACATGTATGAGATGGAAACACATAGCCAATCTGTGGACTAAGCACTCTGAACCCAGTACTGGCATAACCTGTCAGGTGGCATGAAATACTACAGTGACTGCAATACCAATCTGATGTAGACCTACACTGACAGCAATACAAGCACGGGAACACACCGGGCCATTCATGGAGCCTAAGAATGGCATCCTGCCTGAGTGGCAGACACCTCTGCAGCTGGCACACAGGCATACGTTAGGCCTGAACACAGCACGCATAACACATAGCACACAAATCCTGTGTGCCAAACAAGCACAGTCTGTACAGCTATACAACACTACTGCTGCAGTTGTGTTAGGTACTTTAATTGTCCGGTACAGTGAGGTCATGCTCACCAGGCTGGACAAGGTGAAGGTCACAATGATATGCTCATGGGGCACTATGGTCCACCACATAACACAAGCATACAGGTCAGTCAGATGCATGGACACATATGACTCAGTCATTGTCCATGCCACTACAGCTGATGTGTGATGTCCCTCACTGGAATACATGATAGGGAACATGGAAGGGCTCACTGAGCAAGTGGCACAGGCTGGTAGACACCTGACCTTGGTTGGCATCATACCCTCACCAGGAATGCTGACATATTACTGAATGCTAATGAATTACTGTAGCTACAACACCCTAGCTGAAAGGTTCTTAGCATGCGGTCACTGCATTGCTATGGAACAACGTCTTACCACTCCCACAACAGGTGAAAACATGCAGCACCTCTTCATCAACAACATGTAGACTATATGCCCCAGACCAGGTGTGTATCCCTCACTACTAGGTCGATAGCATCTACATCTCACACTGTATATACACATCCCACATGCAGCACCTGCACAGAAGACCACAGTCATAATGTTACCCAGTGCAAATACCATGTATTCACATGTGGCAGGCATCACACATGGTAACTATTGAAGGTCACAGGTACATATGTGTATTTGACACACACATACATCATGTGTGCATTGCCATAACTGGTTTAATCGATGTCATGCATTATTGTGAGAAACAACCCGCACACATGGGCATTCTGTGTGAGCAAAACACACGTGACATATCTGGAATCAAAAGCCATAAATAATTGTGATATTGTTTAGAAAGGGGTATGTGCATCCTGTAGTGTGTTTTCCCAGTTGCCAAAAGGGATGTTCCTTTCATACACACTAACCCCCCCTTCATACACACTTGCCAGATTCAAACCCCTACCTAACTATGTTATAACACTAGAGACGGATGCATTAGCAGAGCGCGCTATTCGGATTACTGGGAGATTTCTTTTCTCCTGATATACTTATAGGGTGCTGACATCATCAGTGTTTAGAAAGGGGAATGGGCATCCTGTGGTGTGTTTTCACAGTTGCCAAAAGGGACGTTCCTTTCATACACACTAACCCCCCTTCACACACACTTGCTGTATTCAAACCCCTACCTAACTATGTTATGACACTAGAGACTGACACATTAGCAGAGCACGCTATTCGCATTACTGGGAGATTTATTTTCTCCTGATATACTTATAGGGTGCTGACATCATCAGTGTTTAGAAAGGGGAATGGGCATCCTGTGGTGTGTTTTCACAGTTGCCAAAAGGGATGTTCCTTTCATACACACTTACTAACCCCTTCACACACACTTGCTGGATTCAAACCCCTACCTAACTATGTTATGACACTAGAGATGGACAGATTAGCAGAGCGCGCTATTTGCATTACTGGGAGCTTTCTTTTCTCCTGATATAGGGTGCTGACATCATCAGTGTTTAGAAAGGGGAATGGGCATCCTGTGGTGTGTTTTCACAGTTGCCAAAAGGGATGTTCCTTTCATACTCACTTACACACACACTAACCCCCTTCACACACACTTGCTGGATTCAAACACCTACCTAACTATGTTATGACACTAGAGACGGATGTATTAGCAGAGTGCGCTATTTGGATTACTAGGAGATTTCTTTTCTCCTGATATACTTATAGGGTACTGACATCATCAGTGTTTAGAAAGGGGAATGAGCATCCTGTGGTGTGTTTTCCCAGTTGCTAAAAGGAACATTTCCCTCACACAGACTTGCACACAGACCAACCACAATCACCCACACACACACACTCTGGATAAGCTGTAATTCCCTAGGGCAAACAGCCTAGTGTTGACCTCTACACCCATATGTTTAACTGTCAGATGCACATTATTTGGTGCTGATAGCAGTGTTTGCAGGTCTTTATTGCCATAACATTTCCTGTTTGTATGAACAACTTGTGTATCTGTGGACGATGTTTGCATATGGGGGAAATCCACTATATCATGTATGTCTCTGTAGTCATTTAAGTGTGAGCACTGGTCAGATTGCTATAATGTTGTTGGTTACTGGAATAACACGTACATATACCAGATATATGTGGCAAAATGCTAAACTGATATTTGGACTAAGTGTGTGAGCATGCCCAGTTCAGCCTTCCCATGGCATGTTGTGTGAAAGATGTCTCATTTATCAAAGTGTGTGAGCATGCCCAGTGTGAGCTTTCCATATGTTGAACTCTGCAGCCCATCACATTTGTGGATGAGTGTGAACTTCAACAAATATCTCCTGTTTATGGTTGTGTGTTCTGTGTCATGTTGTATAGTTACTGTCCAAATGCTTTTTGTGTGAACACAACAGGGATTATACTGTGCCTGCAGGTTTTGCAAGGGATACTTTGCATACAATTGCCAACATATGTTCATACTGACCTAACACTGTAGTACTGTATAGTGTAGTGGTTCAGTACTTTCACTGTGGTGGACAGTATCCTGGGCTTTAGTCCTATCACTGCTTTACATTTCCATAGTGAGCACAACAGCTTGGTTAGGGTCCAGTTGTGCACATCTGCACAAAGGCGGTGCCTCTACGGACCCTGGTAATTATTGCCCCATAAGCTTAACAAGTCTAGTCTGCAAAGCTATGGAGAGGATCATAATGGAGCTCATAAACAAAGATATAGGGGACATGCAGACATTGGACCCGTCCCAGTTTGGCTTTGTCAAGGGCAGATCATGCCTTTTGAACTTGGTCAACGTCTTCAAAACAGTCACTAAGGCCATTGATGAGGGAAAGGCAGTCCATACAGCCTACCTTGACCTTGCAAAGGCTTTCGACACAATACCCCACTCGGGTATTGTAGAAAAACTTACCAACTTAAATGTAAACCCATATGTCACAAGATGGGTTGCAAACTGGCTTAAGGACAGGACCCACAGGGTTAGAGTTGTTGGCGCTATGTCAGACTCCAAGACGGTCACAAGTGGTGTCCCACAGGGCTCGGTCCTTGGCCCCCTATTGTTCGGCATCTACTTCTCAGAAGTACAGGCCAACATGGGAGGACTTTGGCTGACAAAGTTTGCAGATGACTGCAAACTGGGCGCCATAGTGGAAAGTGCATCAGACACGGATATCCTTCAGAAGGGACTCACGGAAACTGATATCTGGTGCCAGAGCCATGGCCTGAAGTTAAATGCCAAAAAATGTATAGTCATACCCTTCGAGAAAAGCAAGGTAACCCCAAGCTACCATATAGGTGGCAATCCTCTAAGCCCAGAAGAGGTTATCAGGGACCTGGGGACCCAGGTTGACAGTGGCCTTTCTTTTGACACTCACGTTGCTAAAGTGGTTAGAAAGACCTTCTACATTGCCCACCTGATCATGAAGGGATTCACATCCAGATCTAGTGAGGTCATTGTTCCCCTGTACTCTTCACTTATCAGACCAATGATCAAGTACAATGCCCCATTCGGGATGTATCTCACCCGACATCTGCAGCAATTGGAGAGACCCCAAAAGTCCCTCACCAAAAGGATAAAGGACTCCAACATCTGTCATATGCTGCCAGATTGAAGAAACTCCAGCTCTATTCAGTCGCATACCGTCTGCTCAGAGGTGACATGTGCCTGACATACAAGGCCATGTCCAACCAGGAATTAATGGACATGCTCCACCTCAAAAACTCCAAATCCACCAGAACCACTAGGGCAAGTGACTTAAACCTTAGCAGGGATATAAATAGTACATGCTGGAGGGATAGATTTATCACTCAGAGACTTCCTATGCTGTGGAATAGAATCCCAGTCCATGTGAGGCAGAGCACCTCGCTGGCTCTGTTCAAGAGGAATCTTGACCTGTGGATGGGAGATCGTAGGTTTACCCCGGGAATCGTCTCTGTGTCACTGCTGGACAGAGGCACAACAAACTAATGGGCACAGTATTGTTTCCATATAAGGGGTGGCGTAAGCCACAAAACTCTGGGCTAGGCTTATAAATGCCTTAGGGCAGATAGCCTAGTATAAACCTATGAACCTATGAACCTATCTGACCATGTTGCATTATGTTCAGATATTAACTACTTACAACAGCCTCGTCCAACATCGGTAGTGTATTCCACAACATAGGCGTACATTGGCAAACACTACCGCTGTGCCCTAGGCCATTTCTAATGCTAGTCAGAGAGTGTGTTTGTCCTTCGACACATTGTAAGTGTAGTTTGCCATGACATATGTCATGTTTAGTATACTGTGCCTCTGTCTACCCGTGACATAACAGTGATACCCAGGGTAAACCTACCATCTCCCATCCACTCATTAAGATTCCTGTTGAGGAGAATCAACGAGTGACTCTATGGATAACCTGTACTGGTAGTTTACTCATGCATGGGGGTGGCTTCTGTGTTATGGATAATGCAGTACAGCTTGTCCTATGTATGTCAGTGCTGGGGTTCAGGTCCCTCATGTGCATAGCTCACTGCCATTCAGATTGTACAAGGTGCAGCATGTTCATTGATTCCAGCTTGGACATGGCTTTCTACATCAGGCACAGCTTGTGTCTGGGTGGCCAGCATGGCAGTGTGTGGAGTTGCACTCTGTTTAATCAGGCAACACATTACATCTGTTCAAACTCTTTGATCCTCCTGGTGAGGTACTGTTGTGGACTTTACAGTTGATGGAGGTGTCTGCTGAGGTAAACCCCACAGGGGCTGTTGTAGTCAATTGTAACGCTGATGAAGGATAACTGCAGAACCACAATGACCTCCCCTTATCTAGATGTCATAACCTTCATGATTAGGTTGGTATATGGATTGTTTCTGTTAACACTACAGCCACATGTTTGTCCAATGCAGGATATCTATCACCTTGTGTACCCAGGTCTGTCATTACATGTTAAGTATGTAATGGGTTAACACCTATGTGGTAATTGGTGGTCACTTACTGTATATCCACAGAGGTTGACTATACAGTTTTCTCCATTTAACATGCTGACATGGCTATGGCACCAGTTGTCTGTTTCTATGTGGCCCTTTTGTGGGATGCTTGTGTCAGCTGGAGTGTCAGATATGTTGGGTGGTTTGTAGTCCTCTGAAAACATGTTCAGGCACAGTCCTTACATGTTGGCCTGTACCTATGGGGCATATATACCAGACGGGGAAGGTCCCAGGACCAAGCTTTGTGGGATACCTGTTATATGTGGTTTGTAGTCTGACATGGCTGCAGCATGTCTGACCATGTCAGTTCTGTCGTTGGTCTGGTTTGCAACCCCTCTAGTGACATAGGGGTGTATATATAAGCTGGTGAGCATATCTATATTGAACACGTAGGGTATTGTATGGAAGGCTTTGTAAGGTCCAGCTACACTGTGTGGACCACATTGCCCTCATCATTGACCTCAATTACTGTTTCAACTGAGTCACACATGTTTAGGGGCAGGGTCTGCACTTAATTATCCCACACTGAGTAGGGTCGGGTGTCAATAGATCCCCAATATCTTTATGTCTGTGGTACATGCTGATCCTTTCCATAGCTGTGCAGACCAAGCTTCTCAGGATTCTGTGGTGGTTGTTTTTAGTATCCATTCAGGCGACACCTTTCTTGAGAATGACCACTATTGTTGTACACTGCTTTTTGGGTAAATATCCTGTGGTAAGGCTGACATAATGTCAGGGAGGCAGCAGTCTGCTGGGAAAGATATTTTGCATTATGGGGGGGGGGTTTGCACTGCACCTGTCAGGATGTATGTTGGCAATACGTGTGTGTGTTTGGTATGTTGTTTGTAATATTTGTGTGATCCATAGCATATCTGGGAATTCGCAACACGCTTCCTATCATCAGTTGCAGCAGCCTTGGGGTTATCCTTAGTGTCCTGTACAATTTGTATCATAATAGGTTCATAGGTTCATACTAGGCTATCCACCCTAGGGCATTTGTAAGCCTAGCCACAGTGTGTGTGTCTTTTGCCACCCCTTGCTATGTGAATATTATGGCCATTTATGATTTACTTAGCTGTGCCTCTGTCTGGACATGACACAGTAAAGACCCCCAGTGTACATCTACAATTATCCATCCATTTTGCAAACTTCCTGTTGAAGAGTGTCAGTGAGGGGCTCTGCCTAACATGTAGTGGTATTCTGTTCCAGGGTGTGGAGAGACTCAGGGTTAGGTATCTGTCCCTCCAGCACATCCTATTTGATTATGTGTTGAGGTTGACATCTCTGACTCACACAGCTCCGATGGCTTTGAGTTTTCTGGGGTGGAGCATGTCCATTACTTCTGTGTTGGACATGGACTTGTACAACAGACATACAATGCCTCTGTGTAGGCAGTATGTGACTGCATTCAGATGTGGTGTCTACAGCCAGGCAGCATATGACATATATTTGAGACCCTTTCTGACTCTTGGTGAGGTACCTTTGAGGTCTTTCTAACTGCTGCAGGTGCCAGGTAATGTACATCCCAAATGAGGCATTGTACTACAATATGGTCTGATAAGGGAACAGTATAGGGGCACAATGACCTTTGTTGACGTAGATGTGAATCCTTTCATGATACAGTGTCCAATATAGACAGTCTTCCTAGCCAAATTGGCGATGTGACTGTCACATAACAGGTTACTGTCCACTTGTGTCACTAGGTCCCTGATTACTCCTTCCATACATAACGGTTTACCACCTATGTGGTAATTTGTGTGTACCTTGTTTTGTATTTGGTGGTACATTCATACTGTCCACTGACTTCAGGACAGTGGGGTGGGGCTCCTGTGTGTGAGAGTGTGGTCTGTAGCATGCTACAGACTGTACAGCAGTCTTGCCTATGGTTAGTTGCACATGGGATGACTGCAATGACATAAGCATTGTCAGTTAACTGGACGTATAGGTGTCTGTGCTGAATATGGATACTCACCCTCCTTTTATGTTTTGTTCCAGGTTTTGTGGCCATAACACATGATATGTGGTATTACCTGGTAGTGCTGGTGTGCTGTCATGAGGCTTGCAGCAGGTTTCTATCACTGGACAGACATCAATGTTCTCCATACTGGGGAGGGCCTCAGGAGCATGCATATTGAGGTTTACACATCTGGCATTGATCAGCATTACCCTTCTGTTTCTTTCCAGTTTTGTTTTCTATGGTGGTGGGTTAGTCTTTTCGGCCTTGCCTACGAAAGGATCTCTGTAGGTTGCAAAAGCCTTAGGCAATATCCAGACATTCATGGGTAACAGGTGCAAGCCATCCCTGGAACAGCAGCATGTCTCACTATGGAGTCACCTATTACAACTGTATCAGGCATGTTGTTTCTCCTTCTGTCCTGTGACTGTTTGGCACACCAGCTTTGTGTACTATGTGTTACATGTGCTATGTCTGGAGGTTGTTTTATTGGGTGTCTGCTTTGGAGGCTTGTGTTGGTGTTGTGTGTTTGTAATTAGGGCCTCTGGGAATGTTTTTGTGTTTATGTGTTTGGTTTACAGTCGTTGTAGGTCTATGTGGACTGGGTTTGTGGTGTATGTGGTTACCTTGTCCTCCTGACTAGTTTTGACAGTACTGATTTGGGGGTGCTCAGGCTCTGGTTTGGCTACCTGGTTGCATCTATCACATATATTTGTATTTATTGGGGTGAGTTGTTGTTGTGTGTGTACTTGGGACAGGTGTCACACTGCCACTAAATTCACAGATTCTACTTGTTTTGTCTGGCCTTAGTGGATTGTATGTGTGGACACATTTTATTGCCATACTAGTGATCGCTGATTACTTCACTTTTTATGTTTGATCTATCATGTGGTAGCTTCCTCATTCTCTTCAATGGTTTAGTAATTGCTGGAGTCCAGCATATCAGATGCCTGGGTGTATGGCATTGTGTCTTGTTGTTATTTGTGATTGCAGACTCCAAGCACTCTTGGCTGTGTTCATGGCATGCCTGTATAACATGTTCTGCAGTGTGTCCCATATTCTGGACTTGCACAGGGCCTTTCATGGATTCCACATTGGTTTGTAGGGGTGCAAGCTATGCTTTATACATGTGTTTCACTGTGGTATTCTGGCCAGGGACTGGGGTCGGGATGTGTAACTACAGTGTGATTACTCTATGGTCTGGTCTTACCAGTGAGGGATACACTTCTTATCTTGACATCCAGTACACATATTTCTGATTATCACATCCAGTATGCTTACCCCTCTTGTGGAAGTGTTACATTTTGCATGTCCATTTTGTTTGATGGATTCTGGGAAATTGTCTACAAATGTGTCGGTGCTAGTATAATACAAAGAGTATAGTGACAAACGTCTCAAAAGCTGACTTCACATTTCTTTAGACTGAGATGGTATCCTTTAAGCCCACTGGGCCAGTGGAAACCACAACACACAATGGTGACTCTTCACAGACGCTTTCTACGGACATCTCCAAGAAAGCATGGACCATGCAATCACAAATAAAACCAAGACCCTCTCCACCAAGGGAAAGTGGCCTGTCTGGTGGACCCCAGCCATAAACAAACTGTATAACAAATGAAGGATACTAATGCAAGACAGAGCTACATCTCCTAAAGGGAAGGCAGCTGTGATCAGCACTAGTAAAAAGCTACATTCTGTCATAAAGACATCCAAGGTCAACTTTGAGACAAAAATCACCAAAGACAATAAAAATAACCACAATGTCTTCTTCAGTTATGTCAGAAACCTGGGTGGGAACCCTCAGATATGCTCAGAGTTGGTACACAACAACATAAATTTCAGTGACCTGACACATATTGGCAACATTCTGGCAGACAGGTTCAGTGCAATTTTCCCCCTCCCTCACCCCCAAAAGAAGATAGTTATCATAGCTGAATGTAACCTCACTGTCATCTCAGATGTCCATGTGAGAGCCGCACTCAGCAAAGACAAGAACACAGCATCAATGGGACCTGATGGTATCCCCAGTTGCATGCTACGTGAATTCCAGAAGAAGCTAAACCCGTATATACAAATGCTATTTAACCTTAGCCTTGCTACAGGATATGTACCTGAACACTGGCGTACAGCAACAGTGGTCCCACTCCACAAAGGAGATGCCTCCACAGACCCTGGGAACTACCACCACACAAGCTTAACCAGCCTTGTCTGCAAAGCTATGGAAAGTGTCATTATGGAGCTCTTAAACAGAGACATTGGTGACCTACAGACCCTTGATCCCACCCAGTTCAGCTTTGTACAGGGCAGATCCTGCCTTTTGCACCAAGTTGACTATTTTGTAACTGTCAGTAGGGCCATTGATGAGGGCTAAGCGGTCCACGCAGCCTACCTGCACTTGGCTAAGGCCTTTGACACAATACCCCACTCAGGCATCATAGACAAGCTCAACAGCTGAAATATAAAACCATATGTCACAGGATAGGTTGCAAAATGGCTAAGAAACAGAACCCAGAAAGTTGACATTGCAGGTGCCTTGTCAGATTCAAAGCCAGTCACAAGTGGTGTCCCACAAGGATCTGTCCTGGGACCCCTCTTATTTGGCATTTACTTTTCAGATATGAAAGCAAACATAGGAGGGTTGTGGCTGACAAAGTTTGCAGATGACTGCAACCTAGGCACCATAGTGAATACATCAGCCGGCACACACATCCTACAGAATGCCCTCACAAAAACAGATAGCTGGTGCCAGAATCATGGCCTGAAACTGAATGCAACTGATGTGTAGTCATCCCCTTTGGGAGGAACAAAGTACCCACAAATCAATACATAGACAGCAACCCATTGAGCACAGAAAACAAATCAGACACCTGGGGACCCATGTAGATAGTGACCTCTCGTTTGACACCCATGTTGCCAAAGTGGTTAGAAAGACTTTCTATCTTGCCCACCTTATCATGAAGGGTTTTCCATCCAGATCAAAGGAGGTCATTGTACCCCTATACTTCTCCCTTATCAGGCCCATGATTGAATACAAAGCCCCATTTGGTATGTACCTCACCCAGCACTTGCAACAGCTGGAGAGACCCCAAAAGTACCTTACCAAGAGGATCAAGGGTCTACAACACATGTCATATGCTTCCAGACTAAAGGAAATCCATCTTTATTCAGTAGCATACCGCCTACTTACAAGTGACCTATGCCTGACATACAAGACCATGTCCAATCAGGATTTGGTGGACCTGCCCCACTGCAAGCAATCCAAATCCACCAGAACCATGAGAGCTAAAGATTTGAACCTCAGCACATACATGTATAGGACATGCTGGAGGGACAGAGTCATAACTCAGAGGCTTCTCACACTCTAGCAAAGAATACCAGTCCATGTTAGACAGAGTCCCTCACTGACTCTCTTCAAGAGAAATCTGGACAAGTGGATGTGAGATCGTAGGTTTACCCCAGGGGTCCTCCCTGTGTCACTACTAGACAGAGGCACAGTCAAGTTATTCGATTAAGTAAGGGGGTCATAATGTGTCACTACTAAGTCAGAGGCACAATATTCAGAATCTATTCTGTACACTTATTACCACTATAAGGGGTGGCAATAGCCACATCACTATGGCTAGGCTTATAAATGCACTAGGGCAGATAGCCTAGTAGTAAACTATGAAACTATGAAACTATTGTGTATGTGTAGGTATTTTCAGTCAAGCAATATAATGTGGTTTGGGGGGCTTGATATCTTCCTGTATTCCAACATAGGCCTGGTGCAGTTCCTGCTATTAGGACAGTGGTCTGCAGCAAGCTATATAGTAGTAGGCAGTTTTAGCCATTGGTATTTGACCATGGCTAATCCATGCTGGTTCTTGTTGTGGTACCAACATGGGGGTGTGGTTATCCATGACATTTATTGCTAGTCACCCTCGTTTTGTAGCTTGTTCCATGTTTTTGCAGCTGTACATCACTGTATGAGGTGTGACCTGGTAGTGTTAGGGTGCTGATGTGGGCTTTGACCCAGTTTTCCATTACAGCACTGATATCTACATTCTCTATACTGTGTGCGTTTACACTGCACGCATCTTGCTGTTTATACTTCTGGCATTGGGTAGCATTACATCTAGGTTCCTATCCCTTGTGGTACCTATGAAGGTGGGTTTGTGTTTTGTGGTTCATGATTGGTGAGGGTGGATGTTAGTCAGGGTCCTCAGGTGTGCATATGGTACATGGTGTTACATTACTTAACACATGGCATTCATGCCTCAGGTGGTGCTGCAGGGCTGCCTCTGTCGGATGCACATACTACACTCCCTGTACATGTTTGGAAGCAGGTTGTGTCATGTTAGGCGTCCCTGTTACTATATGAGTGAGTCGGAGGGGGTATCAGTCCCAGTGTGCCTACTGAGCCAGTGTATGTGCTATGCGTTGCCTCTTTGCCAAGGCCAGGGCATACTGGGCACGCCTCCTTCTGCCTACTGGGGCAAGGTCAGGTTGTTCCTCCTCCGAGTCACCCTCTGCCTGTGGTGGCCTTGGCAATGGTGGGGGTATGTTTGGCCCAGCCCTATGCTGGTCCTGCTGCAGCTGTTTCCGCAGGATCATATTATGTAGCATAGCACATATCATGATCATTTGGGTACATGTAGTTGGTGTGTACTGCAAGGCTCCGCCAGATGTGTCCAGACACCGGAACCATGACTTGAGCAGCCCAAACACACGCTCTATGACATTACGTGTTTGTGCGTGTGCCTCATTATGGAGTTCCTGTTCAGGTGTGTGTGCATTTCTGATGGGTGTCATCAGCCACGACTCAAGTGCATAACCTGCATCCCCCACTAGGTGTCCGTGTGGGAAGTCCCCACTGGCAAATGATTGGTACAGCTGCATCAGATGCCAGATGTGGGAATCGTGGTAGCTCTCAGGGCAGCCAGCACACACATTCATTATTATGCCCTGGGCATCACACACGACCTGGCAGTTGATGGAGAGGAATCCCTTGCGGTTAATATAGGCTCTACCCCGCTCACCGGCTGGTGCTTTGATGCATATGTGCGTGCAGTCTATTGCACCCAGTACCTCAGGGTATCCCGCTATTTGCTGGAAGAGAGGCATATTGCTGGCCAATACCTCACGGGCATTGGGGAAATATACATGATCACCGACATGTGCTGACATGGCATCCAGGAACTGGTACAGTACCCTGGAGGCTGATGCCTGTGATATCCCCATCATATCACCTGTTGGTCTCTGGAAGGTACCTGTTGCTAGTATTCTTAGGCCAACACATACCTTGGTTTCCACTGGGATGGGTTCCCCTCTGTTGGTTCTGTGTGTGAGACGTGGCCTGCACAGCTCAACAATTTGCTGCAGAAGGTCTCTGTCCACTCTGTAGTGCTCTACTATCTCCAGCTCATGTAACCCATGGTAGGTGACCCTGGGCCTGTATACTCTTCTCCTTCTCCTCACTCTGGGTTGTCTGTCAGCATCTGCATTGTCACCACCCTCAGCAATTCGCCTATGCCTGATTATAACAGCTATGGCAGCCCCTAGCATTTCTGCTCTGAGTTCAGCTTTTTTCAGTTTTCAATTCTGATAGCTTACTCCTTTCTTGCAGTATTTCTTGAGAGAAACACCCTGCACTGCTGTTTGCAGTGTTTTAAGTGCTGGGTTGGGCTTCTAGTCTGCCTGTGTAATTGCCTGCTTCCAATTGTTTTCACCAATTAACTCCAGCAGTATCCTCTGGCAGCTTCCTTGTATTCTGGTTGTTTCCTTTTTCCTCTCTGTTTCCTCAGGGGGAGCAATGTGCACACCAGCTTAAGCACGCCACAGTTGCTTAAACGCCGCACACATCCTTACACGGTGTGGACTTGGCTGATTCATGGTAAAACGCCAAGACATTGCCTTACACACGCAGACGCCCACGCAAACCGTTGTAACGGTTTGCAACATGCTCCCACATGTTGAACCTGCCTTACACGCGGCACACGCCAAGCATGCACGTATATCAAGAAAGTTTGAGTGTAGGGATAGTGTGCACCCTCTATTTCTTGACTTTCCTAGTGTTCTGTTGGGACACACCTCTCTCCCTGATGTCTGTCTGTCATCTGTCACGTTACACTGCCCTCCAATGTGATACATTTATTTCTATCATTCCCCCCCGTGATGTCACCTACCTCTTACCCTACCCCCCCCCTGTAACTCTTACACTACTCGGAAAGTGCTCATTACCTATGTGGCAGTGTGATTCAGCATTGTAACCCTCATTTACATAGGATTGCCTAGTAATGCTTAGTTACATCTCTTACACTGAGCTTCCCCCCCCTTGGCAACCACTACACGGTGGCCATATTGTTTTTGGTCTGCTAGTCCCTGCATTGTCATTCCATGTAATACATAACACCCACAATTGTGGGCTTATAAGCTTCGGTTTTCACTTTTAGGCAGCGCACCCCGTTTGCGCGGGTGTGTGCTGCAGTTAAACATCAAAATCCCCCGAAAAAAAAAAGTTATTTTAAATAAATTTGCATCAATTTTTAATGCCAATGGCCACATATTTGGCCATTGGCATGCTAGATGACACATATGCACCCTTTATTTGGAGCTGACATAGCTCCGTTGTCAATTTTGCAGAAATGTACTCAGTTGTCAGCTGAGTACATTTCTGCAGCTAAAACGTCCGTTACACGGACTGCTTTGGGCTTCCTGGATCGCTCAAATACCTTATTTGCATATCTTTGAGCTGCAAATGAGGTATTGAGCATTTCTACGCCCAGTCCGTGTAAGAGACGTTTTAGCTGTCTCTTACACGGAGGTTTGGGCTGTTCCTGGATCGGGAGGCTTACACTTCTCTTAAACTTCGTGTAAGCCTTCGTGAATCTGGCCCCTAATGTTATAAGAAACAGAATAAGCAACTAAAATGCTACAAGAATAAGCTTTCATTTAGGCAAAAAAGTGAAGGTCTGTCCTTTGTATCAGCCATGGGTATATTTCACCCTGCAAAATCTGACGTTTGTACCAAAAATGTCCCACTTTGGGCATTTGAAAAGGTGGCAACTCTACAATAAAATGTCTTTGCTTATATTTGTAAGACCATTGTCGAATGTATGCTATAAAGGTCATTAAATTACCATCTCTTTATCTGTTTTGGTTGTTAAAAAGATAAATGTTAAGTAACAGCAAATCATATTAACTCATCAAAAGAATATATGGCAAATATAAACACATCTTAAGCATGTGGTCCTCCTATTTGAAGTTGTTACTAAGCCTTTCGACGTACTCCATAGTTTGTCCAATTGCTCCACATTATGAGCAATTTTGCACATTTTGGAGAGGGACGTTTGAAAGCTGTGGCTGCAAATACGCCACATGCTGTAAGTCATTCATGTTAATTTCTCTACAATCTGCAGTGCACCTGATGTTTCAAAAAATATATATATTCGTCAACCCAACAACTGTTTATGTGATTTCGGGATTTACATAAATTTAGGGGTACTACTTGCATTGGGTGCCGCTGTGAGGCGCTGCAGATTTTTCTTTCGAGATTTCGTGGTTATAACTTTATTCGAACTTAGCCCAAGTAATAGTTCATATATAATGACGCAGAACTTCCGAGAAAGATGGCTGCGCACAGGGGAGGTTTGCTGCAGAATGTAAGTTTCTTTTTTTCACTGCAGTATTTCGGGTTCTTTACTTTACGTACCATTTTCGTCAGTTATGTGCCGTAAAAAGAAACAAATGTGTTAATTTAAAGAAAAGGTGGAGTTAGAATTCTTTTTTGTAAGGAAGCCTGTGCTGTGTTTTGCGTTGTGTTGCCGGAAGTCGTGTCCTTGTGTTTACGACTGTTGCCTTGTTCAACACTTCAGTGAAGTGTCAATGACAGAACTGGCAGGCAGCGCAATACTAATGTTCTCTACATAGCTGTGTAATGTAGACTTAATCCAAACTGGCTATATCTGGTTACAACGATTTAGCTGATTTGGTGGAAAATTATCTTCAAATTATGTCCTTGGAAAATTATTTTCACATGTAGTGTTGTGCGGTTTGCGCATGACATTTTTAAATGTTGAAGTATGTTTTGTTATTTGGATTTTTTTGTATAGGGAAACAAGTTAATAATATTAAATTGTGTAGCAATTTCTGTACTAGAAGTGTTCTTGGTAAATCATGCCCTTTAGAAAAGGCATACATTCATCTTGGTATGTTTAGATTGCGGTAATTCAAACTTTATTTCCGACTTTTAATTCTTATTTGCCAAAAGTGGTAAAGATAGTAGTGTAAAACAAAGGCTGCAGACTTTTAATTAAATTTCCAGTCTTACGGTATGTAAATAGTCATTAAGCTTGGAATCGTGAATATTCTGTTGTAGCTAGCTGTTCATTTGCTAACTGCATCCATGTATTCTGCATATTAAATAATCAGTTATAAGTACACATCGTGGTGGTAAAAGTAGCAGTACTAATAAGTGTTTACAGGATGCAAGAAGCAAGCATTTTTTTTGCCCTCAGTCTTCAGGGTCTGTGGCTCATTCCTGACCTGTGTGGAGTATGCATGCTGTTCCCGTGCCTGTGTGGATTTTCTTTGGGTACTTTGTTTACTTACAAATGAATATCAGCTGATTGATCCCACTCAGGTTTCAGTTTTGATTTTGTAGCCTTTGTTTTGGCTTGAAACATCTGAGAGAGAGAGAGAGGGATCAGTTCAACCGCCTTTTAAACAAGTAAGAAGGAAAAAACTGACTGGTTTCTTGAACCAGAGCAGGGCAAGTGCCATCTATTTTGACATCCAAAAGCCAAATCAAGGAAAAAGAAGTGGGCTTGTGCAATCCTGTTGTAAAAATGAGCAAGTCCATTTTTTCCGAATAGATTTGCTCTTGCTGGTCTGCTTGCATATAGGATGGTTGAAGCTGAAATACAACGTTTAAACTTGAACTAGACTTTTCAGGTTCAGACTCCTTGCATATTTTTGCTTTTGAGGTGGCTTTACAGGGCAAGTTTCGTTAGAGCAACTTAGCCACAAGGGGCAGAAAGTTTTGCCATAATAACCATTATAGATTAATGTTTACGTTGTAACTTTTTTTAAGAAAATCCTTATATTGTTTCTGCTGCTGTCAGCCCTTTAATAGTGAACTGGAATCCAGCTTTCTCTGGTGGAGAGATCACATTCCAGGCAGCCATCAGGGTTTTGTTACATTATGGCCCTGACTCTGTTTTTAGATGGCTGTGTGCACATTTGCAGTTGTGAGGGTATGCAGAGCTTTTTGCTGAGGGCCATATCTCTCGGCACAAGAAATCCAGACAAGGTTTAAAATAATAGGTGGACAGATTTTAAATATTGCTCTTATAAAGAGGGTTGCTAGAATAACAGGATTTTGTTAGCATGCATTTTCTGAAGGATATGAAGTCTGAAAGCCAAACCCATCCATCCACCCACCCACATCCCCTTTTTCACATTTTTGAATATGGGGTTGGGGTGTCTCTGCAATAGTGACAGTCATCTAGATGGCTGTCTTTATTTAATGACTTCAATCCTTGGTTATTTGCCAGAAAGAAAATTCACAGATTTTATGAAGTACAAACCTAAAATATGAGGCAAAAATCTGGACGTTCTATGAAAATCTGACCAATTCATAGGTTGGTACTAGGCTATCGGCCCTAGGGCCTATGCAAGCCTAACCATAACAATTCCCTGGATATTTCTTCCCACAATATTTATTTCTCTGGACCCCTGTCTAGCAGGGCAACTGACATGATCATGCTAGGGCCTATGCAAGCCTAGCCATAACAATTCCCTGGATATTTCTTCCCACAATATTTATTTCTCTGGACCCCTGTCTAGCAGGGCGACTGACATGATCATGATCTCCGGGGTGAATTTCCTATCTCCCATCCAATCGTCAAGGTTCCTTGTGAAGAGGGCCAATGAGGCGCTCTGCTTGACATGTATGGGCAGTCTATTCCAGAGTATGGGGAGTCTCTGGGTCAGGAACCTATCCCTCCAGCATGTTTTGTTCATTGTGATGACAAGGTTTAGATCCCTGGAGCGTGTGGCTCTGAGGTATTGGGATTTCTTTGTGTAGCATGTCCAATAGGTTAGGGTTTGACATAGCCTTGTATGTTAAGCAGTGATCTCCTCTGAGTAGACGATATGCCACAGAGTATAGCTGGAGTTTTTTTTAGATGGTCAGTGTATGGCATCTGCTTTAGGTCTGTGATTCTTTTAGTGAGGTATTTCTGTGGCCCTTCCAGCTGTTGCAGATGTCTTGTGAGGTACGTACTAAACAGGGCATTATCCTCTATAATGGGTCTAATGAGGGATGAGTACAGTGGGACAATGACCTCCTTTTTTCTGGATGAAAAGCCCTTAGTGATGAGGTGTGCCACATAGAAGGATTTTCTGACTGTTGTGGCGATGTGGTTCTCGAAAGTGAGACCACTGTCCACCTGTGTCCCTAAGTCTCTTATCACACTTTCGATGTTTAGTGTCCTGCCACCTATGTGGTAATTCATGGGTACATGTTTTTTTTTTTCCAAAGGGGATAACTATACATTTCTTGGCATTAAGCTTGAGCCCATGGCTCTGGCACCAGGCATCTGTTTCTGTAAGGCCCTTTGTAGAATATCCACATCATTTGGGGATTCAATAATGGCACCCAGTTTGCAGTCATTTGCGAACTTTGTTAGCCAGAATCCCTTGGTGTTGGCCTGTACTTCAGAGAAGTAGATGCCAAACAAGAGTGGTCCCAGGACTGAACCCTGAGGTACTCCACTTGTCTGGAGCTGGACTTGGAGTCGGCTACTTTTACACTCTGGGTTCTGTCAGCAAGCCAGTTGGCAACCCATCGAGTGACGTAGGGATTTATGCCCAGCTTAGTAAGTTTATCTATGATTAGAGAGTGGGGGATGGTGTCGAAGGCCTTGGTGAGGTCCAGATAGGCTGTGTGGACTGCCTTACCCTCATCCACAGCTCTTGAGACTGATTCAAAGAAGTCAGTCAGATTCAGGAGACAAAATCGGCCCTTCACAAACCTAAACTGGGTGGGGTCCAGTGTTTGAAGGTTGCCAATGTCTTTGTTTATAAGTTCCATGATAATGCTTTCCATGCCCTTGGAGATCTGGCTTTTCAGACTGATGGGACGGTAGTTCCCGGGATCCAAGGTGGATCCCCCCCTTGTAGAGTGGGATAACTGTAGCTGTTCGCCACTCAGTGGGCACAAGCCTGATGTGAGGCTATGATTAAATATGACACTTAAGTGGTGTGCCAGTTCATTTTGTAGTTCATGTGCTACACAGCCTGGGATGTCATCTGGTCCCATGGATGCTGTATTCTTAGCTTTGGAGATTCCGATTTCTACCTGTGTGGCGGTGATTACCGGGATTTGGCAATCTTTTGGTATTGAGATGGGCCCTTTGAATTATGCTGAGGGCATGTATATTCACACAAATGCCCCATGAAGGAAAGGCATGGTGGAATTGAACGCATGTCCTGACTTTTGCTGAATGTAAAATGCCTTTTGATAAGAGTCTTCTTTGCATAGTGTCAGACTGCTTCCTTCCCAACAGGATGCATGAGGTGGTGTCAATCTTTCACTCCATCCTTCTTGCATGGCTCCTCCAATACATAAGCAGCTAATTAAACTCTGGTCTCCTGGGTCATTGTCAGGGATAAAGCCCTGTACTTTTAAGTCCATTTTTTTCTCAGCTTTTGCTTTTTGCCTTACAAACTAGCAGGTGTTTAAAGGATTAATATTTTGCTAAGTAATTCAGCAGATGTCTCGTATTGTGTTTTATGTTTTACTTTTATCTTATTATAGAAAGGCCTGACTCGCCCTCTATTTTTTATTGTGATTTTTTTTTTTTGATAATTTAATTATTCTTAATCGTTTAAGCCTACTATGCAGAAGTGCTTTTTCTGATAAGTGACTTGGGATTACTGCTTGCTGGTGAGCAGTTCTCTTGTCATCAGTTTACAGGGAGATCCTGAGGGAATAAAACAGGATTATGGAACAAAAGTCATGGGCATCTGTCTACCCTAGTCTTCCATGCTGCCCAGAGTAGATTTCTAAATCTACTACATGATATAGATATTGTCAAGGCTTTGTAGAGTTGCATAATAAGTGCAATACTTTAAATGGAGATGGCCTAACAAATATTCACTGCCAATGCGAGAGGCCTGTAAATTACAACATTAAGCTGTGTTATAGTTTTTAGTGTGCTTTTTATGGTAGTAGTACTTATACATTTTTTTGAAAGCTTGTATGGTCTGATGCTTGCAACACTTGATAATGTCAACATCCAGAAATAGCAGAGACTTATTGGAGCAGCATTAATGTTTTTTTACAACTTTAAAGTATTGTAGTGCTGTAAAGTACATTCCCTTTTGTTTTTCTTCAATCAAACTTTTGGTGGTTATACAGTGGGATACAATGAAAAAATGTAAGACATAGCCTTACCAGTCATCAGTGGCCAGTATGTTCAGTGCCCAGTTTTTTGACTCCCAACAAGTGTAATTTTATTGACATGGCGGCTATACGCTTATAGGTTCATATTAGGCTATCTGCTCTAGGGCATTTATAAGCCTAGCCAGAGTGTGTTTGGCTTTCGCCACCCATTTTAAAATAATTTTGCTATGCCCTTTTTCGAGGTTAGTATACTGTGCCTTTGTCTAACAGTGACACAGAAGTGATACCCAGGGCAAACCCATGATCTCCCATCCACTCATCAAGATTCCTCTTGAAGAGAGTCAATGAGGGACTCTGCCTAACCTGGACTGGGATTTTATTCCAGAGTGAAGGGAGCCTCTGGGTTATGAATCTGTCCCTCCAGCATGTCCTATTTATTTCAGTGCTGAGGTTCAAGTCTCTCGAGCGCGTAGCTCGATGGGATTTGGGTTTTCTGAGGTGCAGCATGTCCATTAATTCCGGGTTGGACATGGCTTTATACTTCGGGCACAGATCGCCTCTGAGCAGGTGGTATGCCACTGAGTAGAGCTGGAGTTTCTTTAACAGGGCAGCATATGGCATCTGTTTGAGTCCTTTGATCCTCTTGGTGAGGTACTTTTGGTGTCTTTCCAGTTGCTGCAGGTGTCTGGTAAGGTACATCCCAAAAGGGGCATTGTACTCCATTATGGGCCTGATGAGGGATGAGTAAAGAGGCACGATAACCTCCCCTGATCTAGATGTGAATCCCTTCATGATTAGGTGGGCTATATAAAATGTTTTTCTAACCACTTTGGCCACGTGGTTGTCAAATGAGAGATTGCTATCAACTTGTGTCCCCAGGTCCCTAATTACTTCTTCTGTACTTAATGGATTACCACCTATGTGGTAATTTGTGGGCACTTTGTTTTTGCCAAAGGGGATGACTATACACTTTTTGGCGTTTAGCTTGAGGCCATGGTTCTGGCACCAGTTGTCTGTTTCTATGAGGCCCTTTTGGAGGATGCGTGTGTCGGCTGGAGTGTTGATTATGGTGCCCAGTTTGCAGTCATCTGCAAACTTGGTCAGCCACAGTCCTTCCGTGTTGGCCTGTACCTCCGAGAAATATATACCGAACAAGAGAGGTCCCAGGACTGAGCCTTGTGGGATGCCACTTGTAACTGGTTTGGAGTCTGACATGGCTCCAGCAATTCTAAACATGTCGGTTCTGTCCTTGAGCCAGTTTGCAACCCATCTAGTGACATAGGGGTTTATATTTAAGCTGGTGAGCTTATCTATAATGCCCGAGTGGGGTATTGTATCGAAGGCTTTTGCGAGGTCCAGGTAGGCTGTGTGGAGCACCTTCCCCTTGCCAATGGCCTTAGTGACTATTTCAAAGAAATCAACTAGGTTTAAGAGGCAGGATCTGCCCTTAACAAAGCCAAACTGGGTAGGATCTAGTGTCTGTAGGTCCCCAATATCTTTATTTATGAGGTCCATGATGATCCATTCCATAGCTTTGCAACCAAGCTAGTCAGGCTTATGGGGCGATAGTTTCCAGGATCCGTTGAGGCACCACCTTTGTGGAGAGGGACCACTGTTGCTGTACGCCACTCTTTGGGAATATATCCTGTAGTAAGGCTGAGACTGAACAGTAGTTTTATGTTTGGGTTTAGCTCTTCTTGGAGTTCATGTAGGACGCAGCCCGGGACACCGTCTGGACCCATTAATGCTGTGTTTTTTGCTTTGGAGAGGGCAGCTCTTACCCGAGCATCTGAGATGTCAGGGGGGGCAGCACTCTGCTGGGATAGATATTTGCCCTTTTGGTGGGGGGGGGGAGTTTGTGCTGAACCTGTCAACTAGGATGTTGGCAATGTCTGTGGGTTCGGTGTATTTTTTGTCATTTTGGACTAATTCTGGGCATATCTGGGAATTCCCACCCAGGTTCCTAACATAACTAAAGAAAGCCTTGTGATTATCCTTAGTGTCCTGTGCAATTTTTCTCTCGAAGCTGGCCTTAGACGATTTTATGAGTGCCCGTAGTTTTTTGCTAATACTGATCAGAGATGCCTTCCCTTTTTGGGATTTTGCTCTATCATGTAGTAGCTTCCTCCTTCTATTGTGTAGTTTGTTTATGGCTGGGGTCCCACCAGACAGGACGTCTACCTTTGGAGGATTGGGACTTGGTTTTATTTGGGATTGCGTGATCCATGCATTCCTGAAGGTGTTCATAGAAAGCATTTATAAAGGATTCTGCGGTCTGAGCCGTATTTTCCACAGGCCCGGGGACTTTGAAGGATTCCACCTCAGTTTTGAGGAGTGTGAAATTTGCATTAGAGAAGTTTTTCACTGTGGTTTTCAGGGCAGGGGGTGGAGTCGGGATGTGAATATCCAGTGAGATTAGTTTATGGTCTGATCTTACCAATGAGGGATACACTTCTGGTCTGGAGCATAGAGTCCCCATGTTGGTGATGAACAGGTCCAGTATGTTTTCCCTTCTTGTGGGAGTGGTAACAAGTTGTTCCATAGCATTTGAGTTTATAAATTCTAGGTACCTTTGGGCTAGGGTGTTGGAGCTAGAGTAATGCTCCCAGTCTGTGTTTGGGTAGTTGAAGTCACCCAATATAATGGTGTTTGGAGAGACCTTCATATTTTCCAGTGTTCTCAGGAAGGCCGAGTGGGGTTCCTGGATTTGGGAGGGTGGTCTGTAGCAGGCTATAAACTGGAAGGCAGTTTTACCCACTGTTAGTTGCACATGGATAGTCTCTGATGCTTCGTGCTGTGCCACCAACCTGGAGGTGTGGGTATCTTTGATGAATATTGATACTCCCCTCCTTTTGTGGTTTGGTCCAAGTTTTGGGGCCGAAAAGCATGGTATGAGGTATAACCTGGTAGTGCTGGGGTGCTCTCGGGAGCCTTGAACCAGGTTTCTGTTACTGCACAGATATCTATGTTCTCCATGCTAAGGAGAGTTTCGAGTGCGTGCATCTTGAGGTTTAGACTTCTGGCGTTGAGTAGCATTACTCTTAGTTTCTTATCCCTTGTGATACCTATGGAGGTGGGTTTGTCTTTTGAGCCTTGCCTAAAAAAGGCACTATGGGGGTAGCAAGAGCCTTTGCCAATATTCGAAAGCCCAGTGGTGACAGGTGCAAGCTTTCCCTAGCGAAGCATCGTGGCTTGTCGAGCATGTCATCCCAGGCTGACAGGCATTGGATCCCCTTTGAATGACACCAATACTTAAGCCAATTGCTGAAATTGATTATCTTGTCTTCATATTGTTGGCATCATTCTTGGTGAGGGTAAGATGCTACTCAAGGTCAGGGTCATACCGGCCTGGGCTACATGCTCATAGAGCTCCTCTATGTCTCTTTTCATGTAGTCCAGGGAGGTACGTCTCAGGTCATTCACACCAGCATGGACAATGACTGAGTCATATTTGTACTTGCCTTGCAGTGACCTCAGTGCTTGTGTTATGTGGCGGATCCTAGTGCCCGACAGGCAGCTCACCGTGACCTTCTCCTTGTTCATCCTGGTGAGCGGGACGTCAGTGTGCCTGACGATAGAGTCACCTATTACAAGTGTATCAGGTGTGTTGTTTAGCCTTAAGGGCTGTGACTGTTCGGCACATTGGCTTTGTGAGCTATGTGTTGTACGTGTTTTGTTTTGGGGTAGCGGTTGCTTGGGTGTCTGCTTTGGAGGTCTCTGCTGCTTAGGCAAATTTTTATTTAGAGCCTCCGAGTATGTTTTTGTGTGTTTTTATGTGTTCGGTTTGCTGTCGTGGTAGGTCTGTGTGAGACTGGAATTGTAGTGAGTGTGGTTTCCTTCTCCTCCTGACTGGTTACGCCAGTACTGAGTTGAGAGCGCTTACCCTCCAGTATGGCTATATGGTTGCATCGCTCACATGTGTTGGAATTTGTTGGGAGGAGGAAAGGGTTGTCTGTGTACATGAGGCAGTTGTAACATTGCCTCAAGATTCCCAGATTCACCAGCTGGACCGGAGAGGAGATTGACAACTGACCTTTGGACATGCTAGAATAGTGTTGGGAATTCCTTTATAATTGGAAAAAAAGGGCTAATGGGGAACAAGGTACTCAAGGGGAGTTTGTGAGGGTGTAGTGCTTTTAATTTTTTAGTGCTGACTTATATAATTGCTTTAGTGGGCAAGTGCCAGGTAACTTAAATGCAATGTGTTACAGGTAACTTGAAAGAAAGTTACTGTTTGTCATTTTTGCATTTAAGTGAAACAAGGAAATAAGTACAGTAAGCAATGCAGATATCACTAGGGATCCGCAGAAGCGCTGAAAAGCTGCGTTTTAGGTGGAATTAGCGTTTCAGGGAAATAACAAGCAAGCAAACAAACAAGCATACAAACAAAGCTAGATTCAGCAGGCCTGGATCTAGTCTATGCTACAGCAAACAAGGTGTTCCAATTTCAGTAAGAAACAGTTCAAATATGCAGGCACTATAAGCCTTTAACCAGAAATTCCCAGCTCAGAATGGCAGAGTCCAGCTTCTCCTCCCACAAGAGTGCAGACCACGAACCCTTCTAATGTAAAATAACTGGCCTGAAGCCCAAGTGCTTAAACTAAAAGGCTTAGAATGAGATACACCAAGCAGTAATAAATACAATTGAGTACTTTTAAGATGACGCAAAAGCAAAATAAAGTAGGAAGAAACACAAATACAGTAAAAGCAGCTATTTTTTTTTTCTTTTTTTTCAGAAAAGTAGCAAAAACAATAGTAAAAACAATTCACATGCAGTGTAAGCTGGCACACTTGAGTATGTAGCAAGATTAGTCCACACAGTTTGAAAAAATGTAATTAAATTAAAAAGGACCAAAAGCAAGTGCAGAAAGGGTTTATTAGGTAGAATGCGGTAAAGAGATGGTACTGGGGGAGTGTCCTAGATCAAATCTACAGTGGGGCGGGCACTGCAAAAGCCACCAAATTTAAACTACAACCAAGAACAGGGAGAGGGGGTGGGGAAACCAGTTTCAACAGAGATGTGAGGAATCCGAGTGCAAATTATAAAACCAAAAAAATATATACTGATCTCTGTATATTTGCAGAACAGTAAGACAACAGATATCTAAGCAACAATTTAGCTCTATAATACAGAATAATACAGAAAAATATACTCCGCTCTATATATTTGCAGATAGTCTTGTAAGGCTGTCTCTCAACACACAGGTTCCACTTTAAAATGTTGAAAGAGGCAAAAGCAAAATAAAGTAAATATTTTATTTTCCATTAAACAACAATGTAAGCCACCTTCTGAGCCATCCTTCACCGCACTTCCTAGTCTAGCCAACATGCTGAAGCTTAAACACAGACAAATTGACATTGTAAAGATGTGCATACTGTAAATATGTATATCAGTGTGTGTTTTCTAGTTAACCATGACAGGACAGTTGGAGAATTTTGTAAACTTTCTTAGACTCTCTGTGCTTTACAGATAAGAGGGTTGGTTGTTTATTTATTTGTAGATTGATTGATTGACTGACTGACATTTGATTACCAAGGAAGTCTGACTGGGTAGAACGCCATGTTCAGCAGAGGCCCAAGGAAAAAAAGCTCCAAATTATTACAAAAAAATTAAGAACAGTAATTTTACAGTCTTCAAAAATAAAACAAAAACTTTTGGAGTTTAAATATAACAAATTAAACATAATATAAAAAACATTGGTTAAGAATCTGTACAAGGTGTATGACAATTATTTAATATTTAGAGAAATTTTACACAGTTTGTAGAGAAGTAAAAATTGTTTGACTAATAGAAGTAGGAATTACAATATGGAGTGAGAGAAAAACAGGCTTATAGTATGTTTAAAGAGAGTCAGTGAAGTGAAGTCGGTAGCAGTAAGGAAATAACTGAAGAAGGGAGAGTAAGAAAGTATAATGAATGAAAAGGTACCTGCTCACATTCAGGGATATCCTGATTTTGAGCAAGAATAAAGCCAGATTTTAGCTAGGAAGTCTTTGAGTGGTTTTGAAAGATGGAAGAGATGGATGGTATAGAACTGATGGATACAGGTAAGGAGTTCCAGGCCTTGGCAAAATCTTGTACGAGTACAGACAGTGCCCAGCAGATTTTCTAGGTTTGTAGACGGACAGGAGTTTTTGGTCATTGGATGGCAATGACCGACAGGGAACATAATTGTATATAATATTTGTTTTTTAGTGCTGGACAGGCAAATGGATGCTGGATAATTTTATGGGTGGTAAGAAGCTGTTTATATGGTAGTTCTAACCAATTTGGGCTGTTTAGTGCTATACAGTGGTGGGTTCTGAAAGAGTATGTGGTGCTGCGGTAGCATTGTCGCCTCACAGCAAGACGCTGTCCCGTTTGATTCTCAGCTAGAGTGTCTTCTGTGTGGAGACGTGTGAATGAGCTTGCCTTCGTTGAAGGTTGTGCGTCAGTGCTGGTAACTCAGCACGTAAAAATCCACTACCAAACATTAGCGGACCGGAGTTCCGGTGTTGAAGCCTAAAGATACAACAACAGCAAGTTATAGCATTGTTCACATTTTAACTTTTGTGAAGCTTGGAGGTTAGTAAGGATGGAGTCTCCATAAAGAAGAGTGGGGAGGAGGAGATAAGTAGTGGCAAGTGTAGTTTTAGTTACGTTTATGAGAGTTTTTGGCTTTGTAGAGCATTCCTAGTTTTTGATGAATTTTTCTTTCGCAATTTTGAATATGCAGGTTGAATGTAAGATCTACAATCATTTCTGATAGTTTTCTATGTGAAGTGACTTTGGTTGTATTATCAAGCGAGAGGACTTTAAATTTTGTGTGTGCATGAGAGCGGGATTTGGGTAGGAAAAAAGGTAGTTGTTTGCTCTTTTTTGGTTTGTGCATGAATTGTGAGTTACTAAGTAATACAATAACAATAAAACGTAATACTTGAATGTAATGTCCTTTTTCTTTTTTGGTTTTGTCATAGTTCTGTCCGATTATGTTTCTTAATGAATTTGAAATGTTTTCACGCAGTGTTTTGGCAAGATACCTATGAATCTGACCAATTTTTAAGTACAATGTTTGTGAGTAAACATATTTGTAGAACATGGTGCAGGTCTGTGGTGAATACCAAATCGCCGACATTTTGTGAATGTACTGTGCTATAGTTCATTAATTTGTGTAAAATAAGTTTGGGTATTCTTAAGTGTCGGGCAAATCAAATGAAAGAGAAGAAAATGGTATAGGTTGAAAAGGAAAATTAAAAAGAAAGTTATTTTTATTTCAAGTCGGAGTTGTATTAGAGAAAAACTTCAGGGGACCCCGGATATAGGGAAGGAAAGTTGATAACATCTTCTTCTATAAGAGTGAGGCTGTAATGGCTGAAGTCCTTGTTACCATTACTGGTATCAATTAACTAATTTTCAAAAAAGCACTCAAATTTGTGGGTTGTTTTTGTGACTAAGCGTATTAGAAATTTACCAAATAAGTACAAAAATATATTAGGATTTTTTTTTTCATAAAAGCTGAGGGTATGCATTATGAACTCCTTTTTCTGCTAAAACTTACAGGTGACATGCATCTAAATCCAATCCCTTGCAAGGGAACATATTGTGACCTAAGGAGTAAGAGGTTAGAAGCAAAACAGTTGCTGTGCCAAACTAGCTTGCTATTTCCCATTATACAACAACCTCCCCCCCCATTAATATTCTAAAATGTGCATGCTGATTGGTCAGCATGCACGTTGTAAATCAGAGTTATACTAATGGAAAAAGGTCCGGTTGCCTGGACTTTTTCCATTAGTATAACTTTTTTTTTTTTTTTTTTTAAGCAACGGAGAACGCAAGATCTCCGTTGCTTTTTACACCTGTCTCTCTATGTTAAATGAGTTTTTAACATGGCGAGACAGCTTTAAGCATTACCCACACCCAGCCATGGGTTATTGCTATAGTAATGACCAGTTCTATGTAAGAGACCATGCCTGAAAGATCATAAATTTCAGCCCTTGCAGTGTCTGCAAGAAGAGATGAGCTAACTGCAGCTATTCACTGATCTGTACTGTACAGTTGTCTTGGTAGTAATGGATACCTAGCTAAAGACAAATGTTTAGACAAATGCAGTCAGCCTCCTTGGCTGTAGTATGTTCCTTTGACAGTTACCCCGCAAGGGGTAGGATGCATTGCCTTAACAGCCAGTGGACACCTAAAGTGTTTCCTGTGGTAAACATGGGGAACCTGTTTTAGTTAACGTTTCTTTGGGACTTCATAAATCCTGCACGTTACTTGTATAAAATCTTAGTGTTTTGGAGTATATCTTAACTGGAATGAGGGATAGCACAGAGCTTGAAATAATCTTTGCAGGCGATATGACTGTAGATTTGGTTGACGTATATCTACGCGACTGTGTACAGCTGTACGGGCTTCCTCAACACACATTGATAAAAATCAAAAACAATTTTTTTTGATTATTTGTTGTCACTATCATTCAGCATCGGCTGTATTGGGATATTGATAAGTTCTGTCCGTGACCATTTCATAATGTTAGACTTTGGATATGGTAGAATGTCTGTTGTCCATAAATACAGAAGGAATGGGGGGTATATGAAGAAGGTTCTCCAAGCTTTTATAAATAAAGAGATTCTATGTATTGAGATTCCAGTTATTAAGTGGTGTCATTTAGACAGTTAAACTTTAAATGGGCAGCAAATAACCTCTTTCAAATTGTCATGGATATTCTGAACAGTGTTACTGAATAAATATGAGGCTCCTACCCATTGATGATACATAAGTGAAAAGCAAGTTTGAGATTGATGAAACCTGGACAAGACACTGTACTAAGCAAGTTCCAAGCATCAGTAAATTATTACAGACATATTAAAAATGCCTGCAAAAGTACACTGGATGTCATAAATGGGATTTTTTGACATACTTTCACTGTTAAAATCTTTTCGGAGCAGTGTAAAGAAACTCTTATAACCCAGTAACATCACTCCCCCCTTTCCCCAAACATCTCTAAGAAAGAAATCACTGAACCACTTTTCTCTAACTTTTTGAAAAAACAATTCCAAGTGAATTTCTTACTGTGTCTGAGGATTCCTACCCACATAGTGAAAATAGGTATCTTCCAAATGAAGTTGGCATCTAGGTAGTTAACAAAAGCTAAAGTCTTTGATTCTGCTGGCCTTACATGGTCTACATCTGAAGTTTATAAAACTGTCTGAACTCTCTCTAGCCACTCTTGTTGCTGTCTTTCATAAACAAGAACATCAGAGAGAGAGGAGTCCTGTTTATGTGGAAAAAAATAGTTTTCCTTTAAAAGTGAGGGAATGTCATTGAGGCATAACAATTCATTCCAGTTGCCATTTTAAACAGTGACAAAAATACTAGTGGCTAGCCCACATAACATCCTACACTCCTTGCAGCAGAAGGGGTTTTCTGTTGAAAGTCTATTGCTTGCAGCAATTGACCTAGCAAAAGAGAAACTCTATGAAGAACAAGTGGTGTCAGTTTGTTTCTAGATCTGTCCAAAGCTTTTAAGTCAATAAGCCTTACAAATGTGATAAACCAAGTCACTGCTTGATCTCTGTAACAAACCACTCATTAGTACATTAAGCAGATGATACCATTCTGTATGTGTTTGATTCTCACCAGCTGGCCTGGCAGAAAAGTAAACTGCAGTCTGGTTTCGCTCCTGTAGAAAAAATGGTCAACAAAAGTAACTCCATAGTATTCATAGAAAAAATACCTACTCCGCTATTCTTGCAATCCTAAACAGGCAATATTGTCATCATTTCTTATGATAACAGAATAACATGTTTTGGAGCAATTCCAAATGAGATGATGTCCTTGTAGAACAACATTGCGGTCATGATTGCTCCAGAAATGGCATAAGACCACAACTAATGTCTGTGTTGGGCAGCTGCAACTGACACTGTACTGTACAATGACATTTAGGTCTTAAACTGTATTCTCTTCCTCAGAGAGCTGTTGTAGTACCGAGTCATGAGCCTCATCCAGGGCACGATAGACATGGATGGTGTGGATCAAAAACAGTTGAGACTGAAAGTGCAGAAGAGAATTTTCCAACAGTCAACCAATACAAATGCTTGCTCACTGGGTCTACAGCTGGTGTTTTTTACTGTCTTGGTTAAACATTCTGTTTCATGCTGACACGGAGTTGGAGGTTTGAGCTTTCTGCTGATCATACTGAAAAAAAAAAAATGCATCTCTGCATATACGATGGCATTGATCATGTAACCTCATGCATCGACTCTTATGGAACTCCAGATTTCTTCATAGGCAAATACTAGGCTATTAGTCTGCAGACTTTTGCAAGCCTATCCAGTAACCAAAGGTCAGAATCAAACCCCATACCTTGCAGCTCTGAAGTTAACACCCTAATGATTACATCAAATGCACTTGGTAATTCCAGTTTTGAAATTCTGAAATCTTTCCTGCCACTTTAAGGTGTGGAAGTAAAAGTGCAGCTCAGGAAAGTTGCTACAGACATTAAAAAAAAAAAAAAAAAAAAACAACTGTATGCAGTAGATATTTGTATAGGTCAGGTGTCTATAATCTTGATTCTGGTTGGGCATTGAGGTCTGTAATAAGAAAACTCTATATATACATACACACATGCTTGTGTGTGTGTATAGGTCTATTTCTTTTTAATAAATTCACATTTCACTGAACGTTAAATAAGTGATTCCAGTTTGTCGAATGTGCAGTTTTCTGAAAGCTTACTTCACTGGATTACATTTGATCAATGTAGTTAACGTTGTTCCAATGGTGGGAGAAGTTCAGGTACAAGTTTTTTTACTGTGTATGTAGCTGGTTGTGCTGCTGACTTGTTCTGTGTTATGCCAGACTTTCAGATAGGTGTTGCAATATTTAGAAAGAGCAGAAAGAGCGTTTGGTAGCTTTAGTTTGAGATTACACTGCAGTAAGGATCAGTAGATCTGCCCTTTTCACTGTAGTGCGATCTCAGAGTTGGTATATATAATTTGCAGGGTGTGTTTTTATAAATTAATTAATTAACCTGTGTTTGGACTTAAATTTTTATACTAGAGGTCAATGCAACTGCATTTGTTTTGTGAGAAGATCTTGTAAGTGTATTGAAATTGTGAGGAGAAAATTCAAATTGTATCGGTGTGTGTATTTTTATTGTTTTATTGCAGTGTGTTTTGTAAGATTGCATTTGTTGTTTAAGGTTGGATGCTTTTGGGTAAACTAGTTGTGTCACTAAAGTTGTGTGCGAGTTATCGGGTGAGGTATTTTGGTTTGTAAGTGTGTTTTTCCATGATTTTTAAGTGTTGATGCAACATATTTTCAGAGATGTGTGTTTTTGAAGTACTGGAGTCGCTTATTTAAAGTTTGTTGAAGTGTGAATTCATTAAAAACTAGTAGACCCATATGTGTGCATGTCTGTGTGTGGGTGTCCATATGAGTACCTGCAAGTGGTCGAGTGTTTGTTTGGTCGACATCTGTTTATTCAGTGCTTACGATCAATCAAGTAGCTGGTCAACAGGTATCGAAGATGATGCAGTTTTTAGGTTTGAGGAATATTCCCTTACCCATGTTTGTTTGCTCTTGGAGTTAGTATATATAATTAGCAGGAGGTGTGGGTTTGCAGCAGGGATTGCCCCACTGCACAAAATTGTTTTAAATTTTGCATGTGCCAAGGCTTTTTTTCCCCCCATGTAACATAAAACTCTTGTCTTTATACAAAGTAATACAGTACCTTTTCAACGCAATTGTCTGAGGCTGATTTTTTTTTTTTTTTGCTTTGAAATATTTCTTCTTTAGTTCTCAACAGAACAACTTCCAGTCTTCTTACTCGTTTTTTTTTTACTTCCATGTAGCCAAAAAAAAAAAAAAAAAAAACAAATACAGTGAAATAATTTTAAGCATCCTGTGTTAAATTTCTATATGGTATTTTAGCTGGCATAGGTACCACAGACTGCAGCAGTTTTCTGTCCTCTGTTAAGTACTCCAAATGTCTGGATTGGGTGAGCAAGAAAATGTTTTGTGCCACTTTGGCTTAAATCCATCAGTTCATGTTCAGTTCTGCATAGTTGACCAAGCAGAGGAGATACTGACTGTTGTTCTTTGAGTTTTGCATTGAAGATGTGAATTTTGTCATGCTTTGTAGACCAGGTTTTGTTGTAGCCAACTGTAATTTTAACTTTGCTGTCTCTGTGGTAGCAGGCACTGCCACGTGGCTGTTTAAAATGGCATAGGTGATACTGTGTTCCTTGACTGTTACCTCTTGCTGGCATATTCTGTATACTTCCTTATGGTGAGAGGATCACTTTTGGGCAGGTTTTTCAGGATCTGGTTTGAGAATCTCCAAAAAAGGAAACCGATATTTAATCCCCAGAGGTGGTGTCTTTGGAGCTTCTGTCCATTCCCTTTGCTTCTTCTGTGTCAGCTTGATACTCTTGCATGGAAAAAAAAATCCAGGTCTGATGAGAATGCCATCAAAATCGTGAAGTCCTACCCTCCTAACTTTTTGAACCAAGTTGCACAGAGGGTGACCACCACCATCCTAACAGTTACATTCCTGGCTACTTTTGTCATGGGGGTTTTGAGCTTTCCCTGACTTGAGTGCTATCATTGAGGGCTGGCAGGGTCTCAACCTGGTCATCAACTGCCCCTTAGGTTTGATGCCAGGAAGGATCCAGCTAAAGGACCAAGCTGTTTCCACATATCTCTTACTCTGGCCTTCCCCTCTTTATAAAGAACTTCAGTTATTCTTCCCTCCTCTGGAAGATGCAGGAGTTTTGTCCCTGCCTCATAACTTTTATATTAGCTGTCGTCTATGAAGTTACTAGGTTAAGTTCTGCGTGATGACTCTTACGATGGTCATGTCTGTTAACCTGCCACCTAGCTGTATTGGTGGCACAGAACGAGCAGGTTGTGACGGCTGCCAAACAATCTAAATTCAGTTAGCAGCCTGGCACGTACAATGGTATAGTTTAGGCTCTGTTTATTAAAGGATGAACTTTTGCTGGCTATTCCAGATTTTTCTCCTCTGGTGAGAGGCCCACTTTGGCCGGGTTTTTCTGGATCTAGTTTGAGCAAAGAAAAATAAAGGACTTAGACGTGTACAGACAGCAAAGATTATAAAGAAAAAAATGATTTTTGTTATGCCTTTAGACATGATGGCTGGCTGCAGTTTGGCACAGCACTGTTTGTCTGCATAGGAGGTTCCCACCACAGGACACCTGGCTATGACACTAGATGGGATGGATGTGTTTTTTTTTGGCATAGCAATATCTAGGTTTTGCACAGAAGGCTGTTTCCAACTTTTGCAATGGTATGAGTCTGAAACTGTATGTGATGAACAAGGGTGAGTCCCAAACTATATGTGATGAACAAGTGTGTATAATCCTATCTGTTGATAGGATATTTATATGCGACTGTACTGGTCTTGAGATCTGCACCTCTGGTTACCAAGTAATATGTGAGGGATGACTGGACCTATGAGTGTACTGTAAATGTGTGTGCTGCTACCTTGGGTAATAATGAACACCTGACTCGTCTAAATACACTCTATAACTCTGATCTACAAATGCAAAGTATAAGCACTGGCTTCCAGGGTTTCTTTAACCTCACACTAGGCCAGTGTATTCCACTGCATTCTTAATGACAGTAACTGGAACTTTACAAGGAGTTTTTTTTTTTTTTTTTTGATGACTTATCAGTTTACAAAGGCCATTCTGGGATGAATTTCTCCCTTAATTTCAAGTGTCAGTATTCCTCAGATTTTCAGGACAACACCTGTCTTGCATTCTACTTTTATTTTGTTTTGCACAGCCTGATGGCTTTTAGGGAGAGCGGACAATAGAATCCCTAAAATGTACATAAGAATTTAATTTTATGTAAATGTTGGTAACTTTATTATCAAATGTAAATGTGTTATCACAGCTGTATGAATCATTTTATATGAACAACTGGTTGTCAATTACGTTTGGAGTTTTTCTTCTGCGGGTGTCCTCTGAAAATGGGCAAGTAGTTCCAAGATGGACTTTACCAGTGAACACAAGCAAAAGGAAAAATTAAATATGTCATCTTTGTTTATATCAAGCAAACTTGCTTTGTATTTCACTTTAACCTAGGAAAACGAGTATTATTTTTAGTTCTGATTTCATGGGATCATACTGATGATATGATTTAGATATAGAGTTTCAGTCGGACAGAATACCAAATACGTATGAGTATGTATATTTAATATAAAATTTTAACGAAATACCAAAAGTAAAATATCTAAATGGCTGCTTAAGACTTCTACTGATAGCTAGTAAAAAAAAAAACTTTTTTTTTTTTAATAAGCTTGTGAAATATTACTATAAAGTTATTGGGATTTATGTCTCTTGACCTGTAGCTGCAGACTATACAGCCAGTGGTTCCGGTAATGGATACATGTACAAATTTAGCTTCATGTTATGTACTTTACTGTATGTGACGCTAAACTATGTGGAGGGAGGCACAAATCCAGTGACAAAACATTTTATTTTAAGCTCAATTTCTGAGAGACTTGGTTGGTTACAATCACCTGCATTAGAAGCTGAAGTTAAGTGCAAACTTGCAGTACTGTATTTTAGTCTTCTCTTAAGTGCAAACTTGCAATTTTAAAAGTACTGTGTTTGGAATTGCCCGCCCCTCCTTTAAGTCTGTATTTGAACACTCTTCCTGGGTCCATCTCATTTGCTCACTTAACAGAGTACAGTGAGATCATATTCTTAGTCTAGTGCTCACTCTACTTAATACAGAGAGAAGATTTGAGAAGGCCAACCCACTTCGGTTCTTCCTTCCTCTCTCCTTGCACTTTAAAAAAAAATTGCACATTATTTATCTGCTTTTACTGTATTTATGTTTCCTCCTACTTTTATTTTGCTTTTGCCTCTTCTTAAAAGTACTCAGTTTTATTTATTCTGCTGCATTTAATTACTGGCTTGGTAGTAGCCTGATCAAATTGTAACTTATTGTAAGTCTTTTGGTTTAAGCACTAGGGCTTCATACCAGTTGTTTTATATTAAGAAGGTTTGTGGTCTGCACTGTTGTGGCAGGACAGGTAGCTTACATCCTTCTAAGATGGGAATTGCTGATTTGAAGGCTCAGTGTCTGCTATTCTAAAAGTGTTCTGGTTTAAGAACTTGGGCTTCAGGCCGGTTATTCTACATTAAGAAGGTTTGTGGTTTGCACTCTTGTGGGAGGAGAGGCTGGATTCTGCCCTTCTGAGCAGGGAACTTCTGGTCACAGGCTTATTGTGCCTGATTATTTGAACTGTTTCTTCCTGAAATTGGTGCACCTTGTTGCTGTAGCATAGACCAGATTCAGGCCTGCTGAATCTAGCTTTGCTTGTATAACTTGAGCACTGATCCAGGCCATCTTTTTTGGAGAAGGTTCACAACTCTGATCTGAGATATATAACAATAAGTATCCTTTTCTGTGCATTTAAAAAAAATATATACTTGTTTCCCGCTTTTCTGAGCTAGTATAGTCCAGTTTTCAGGTTAGTGCTGAATTCAGGGCTGTGTTACAAATCTCTGTGTTTGCCCATACCTTACTTGGATAGAAGGAAGTTTCTCTGTTCACCTGTGAGAGAGGGAGCTTTGAGCAGCCTGTCTGTCCCTGGAGGAGTGGTTTTAGCCCAGAAATTAGTAGTTTATTGGCCATTTTGGGCTAACTTGTATCTTTCATTTCCCTGCTATAAAAACTGCATTTGCCCGGTTTTGGGTGTCTGTTAGCTAGGGTATAACTATTCCCGCCTCCACAAAGTCTCCTCTTCAATTTTTCCTTTGGAACTAGACAAACTTTCAACTTAAGCACTCAAGCCTTTCATTTCTCAGCCTGGCACTTGCTCAAAACTCATAGCATGCATTTATAAACCTTAGCACAAACCCCCCTATACTGTACAGAAAGACAAGGCTCTCTATTCGACCTTACCAGCCAATCAGTAAAACGGTTTACTGTACCTATCCAGGCATGTCCAAAGGGCAGTTTCAGGTGTACTCTCCAATCCATCTGGTGAATCTGGGCATTTCGAGGCAATGTTGCAACTGCCTCATGTACACAGACAACCCTCTCCTCCTACCACCAAACACTAATACATGCGAGTGATGCAATTATACAGCCAAACTGGAGGCTAAGCTCTCTCAACCCAAGACTGGATCAGACAGCCAAGAGGAGAAGGGAAATACTTGCATCACATCACCAGTCTCACATAGACCCATTAAACCAGCACCGGCCAAAAACATACTCGGAGGCCCTAATTAAAAATCTGCAAAAGCAAGAGACCACCAAAGCAGACATCCACCCCCAACACAAACCATGAAAGACCTACTTCACAAAACCTGTGTGCCACATAATCACAGCCCTTAAGGCAAAATAGCATACCCAATACACTGGTAATAGGTGACTGTATAGTCAGGCACACTGAAGTCCCACTCACTAGGCTTAATAAGGAGAAGGTTACTGTTAGGTGCCAGGATCCGCCACATAACACAAGCACTCAGGTCATTCCAGAACAAGTACAAATATGAATCTGTCATTGTCCACGTTGGTGTGAATGACCTGAGCCGTACCTCCTTGGACTACATGAAAAGAGACCTGGAAGAGCTCTCTGATCACGTAGCCCAGGCCGGTATGACCCTGACCCTGAGTAGCATTCTGCCCTTGCCAAGAATGATACCACGGTATAAAGAAAAAAAATATCAATTTCAACAACTGGCTAAGTTTTTGGTGTTATTCAAAGGGGATCCAATGTCTGTCCGCCAGGGATGACATGCTCGACAAGCCACGCAGGTTCTCTAGAGATGGCTTGCACCTGTCACCCTTAGGCTTTCAAATACTGGCCAAGGATCTTGCCACCCCCATAGTGCCTTTATTAGGAAAAGCTCAAAAGACAAACCCACCGCCGTAAATAGCACAAGTAACAAAAAACTGAGGGTAATGCTACTGTATGGCAGAAGTATAAATATCAAAATGCAGGCACTCCTCAGTATGGAGAAAATAGATATGTGTGCAGAAACAGAAACCTGGTTTAAGGCTCCAGAGAGCACCCCAGCATTACCAGGCTACAACTCATACCATGCAGTTCAGCCACAGAACCCGGACTGAAATGCAAAAGGTGGGGGCATATCCATATTCATCAAGGATACCCACACCTCCAGGTTAGTGGCACAGCACAATGCTTTAGAGATCATACACATGCAACTAACAACTGGCAAAACTGCATTTCAAATTGTAGCTTGCTACAGATAACTCACCATGTCCCAGGACCCCCATTCCGCATTTTTAGCAACGCTGGGAAAGTTAAAGGTCTTACCAAACACCCTAATATTGGGTGATTTCAATTACCCAAACATTAACTTTGAGAACTACTCAAGTACCAACTCCCTTGCCCAACATTTCCTAGAATTTATAAACTCAAAGACCCTGGATCAACTGGTCAACACTCCCACCAGAGGTGACGACATATTGGACCTGGTCATCACCAACATGGGCGACCGGTGTTCCACACCAGAGGTCAACCCCTCGCTGGTTAGATCTGACCATAAACAAATCACTCTGGATAACCACCGTGAAAAATGTTTCAGAAGCAAACTTCACGTTACTTAAGACTGAGGTGGAAAGTTTCAAAGACCCCATGCTAAAGGATAACTCTGTCCAAGCTGCAAAATCCTTTACTAATGCATTATATGGGCACCTACAAGAATGCATGGATTGTGCTATCCCAGGCAAAACCAAGACTCACTCCTCCAAGAAAAGGAAACCAGTCTGGTGGACCCCTGCCATAAACGAGCTGTACAATAGAAGTAGGAAGCTAGTACAGAAGAGTAAACTCCCAAGAAGGGAAGACATCCCTGATCAGTATCAAGAAACTGCGATCCCTCATAAAATCATCCAAGGCGAGCTTCGAAAGAAAAATTGCCAAGGACTCCAAAGATAACCACAAGGCATTCTTTAGCTATGTCAGGAATCTAAGTGGCAGCGCTTAGATCTGCTCGGAGTTGGTGCAGAATGGCACAAAATACACTAAACCGACCAATATTGCCAGCATCCTGGCAGACAAGTTCACTGCAAACTTCAACCCCCTCTCTTCCCCCAAAAGGGCCCATCACCATACCAGAAGAATGTAGATCCCCTGAAATCACAGACACTCAGGTTAAAACAGCCCTCTCCAAATGCAAAAACACAGCATGAATGGGACCGGACGGTGTCCAAGGCTGCATCCTACATGAGCTCAAAGACGAACTAACCCCTCACCTAAAAACACTGTTCAAACTCAGCCTCTCCACAGGCTATGTACCCATAGAGTGGCACACAGCAACGGTTATTCCGCTCCACAAAGTTGGAGCCACAACAGACCCCAGGAACTATCGCTCTATAAGCCTGACTAGCTTGGTCTGCAAAGCTATGAAGCACATCATCATGGAACTCCTTAACAGACATTGGGAACCTCAAAACATTGGACCCTACCCAGTTTGGCTTTAAGGGGAGATCATGCCTCCTAAACTATTGGACTTCTTTGAGATGGTTACCAAGGCTGTAGACGAGGGAAAGGTGGTACACACAACCTACCTAGACCTTGCAAAGGCCTTCAACACCATTCCTCATTCTGGTATTATAGACAAGCTCACCAGCCTGAACATAAACCCCTACGTCACAAGATCGGTTGCCAACTGGCTCACGGTCAGAACCCACATGGTGAGAGTTGCGGGAGCTAGGTCCGACTCTAAACCGGTTACAAGTGGTGTTCCCCAGGGCTCAGTCCTAGGACCCCTCCTGTTCGGCATATACTTCTCAGAGGTACAGACAAGCACAGGAGGACTATGGCTGACCAAATTCGCAGACAACTGCAAACTAGGGGCTATAATTGACTCTCCGGCTGACAGACATCCTCCAAAAGGGTCTCACTGAGACGGATACCTTGTGTCAAAATCATGGCCACAAACTAAATGCCAAAAAGTGCATAGTCATTTCCTTTGGAAAAAACAAAGTACCCACAAACTACCACGTAGGTGGTAGTCCTTTAAATACAGAAGACGTAATAAGGGATCTGGGGGCCCAAAATTCTTCTATATGGCCCACCTAATCACAAAAGGGTTCGCATCCAGATCAAAAGAGCTCATTGTGCCCCTCTACTCATCACTCATCAGACTATTCATGGAGTACAATGCCCCATTTGGGATGTACCTTACAAGACACCTGCGACAGCTGGAAAGACCACAGAAGTACCTCACCAAGAGGATCACTGGCCTCAAACAGATGCCGTATGCAGCTTGACTGAAGAAACACCAGCTGTACACGGTTGCATACCGCTTACTCAGAGGTGATCTCTGCCTGACATACAAGGCCATGTCCAACCCAGAATTGGTGGACATGCTCCACTTAAAGAAAACCATATCACCTCGAGCCACACGCTCTAGGGATCTAAACCTCACCACAGCAATAAATAGGACGTGCTGGAGGCATAGATTCCTGTCCCAGAGACTTCCCATGCTTTGGAACAAGATTCCAATCTACATTAGGCAGAGCTCCTCGCTAACACTCTTCAAGAGAAACCTTGAGTGAACGGGGAACAGAAAGTTTACTCCGGGGATCACTTCAGTGGCTGTGCTAGACAGAAGCACAGGGAACTAATCTAAGGGGGCGACGATAGCCAACACATTCTGGCTAGGCTTATAAATGCCTTCGGGCAGATAGCCTAGTTACCTACCTATGAACCTATTATGAGTAAATTAAATAGGATTTTTACTTCCGACATAATGACGGTGCAGTAAAAATTATTCTAGGCCATTATTGGTCTCATCGTACTGAACTTAAGTTGAATACATCACTCAAAATGGAAATTGAACGTAATGCAAAATGCCAGACTGTGGTAATAATGTCGGAGTATGGTAATAAAGAAATATGAACTAAAATTTCAAGTTCCTGTTTGTGAAGAGATTTATCTTGCCCCCCTTTCAGTTTTCGTTATTAAATTCACATGCAACTACAGTATATTCAGCTACAATTCTCACTTAAGACTGCTATTCAATATTCAGGGTGATTTGAATAGACTGTTTTAACCACTAGAAAGCATGGCATTGTAGCTCTGGCTTTTTACAATGAAGTAAATTATAGATTTTTGTGGTGAAATATGTAGGTTTTGAAACCTTTACTTCTGATTTGCTAGGTAAGGGTGTATTCTACTTTATTACTCGGTTCTGCACACTGAGAAGAAGATCAAAGCAACACTGTCAGAAGCTAGCTATAGTACAAAATGTCAAACTGCACTAATACACACCCCCAACAAACACCGCAAAACATACAAAATCAGGTGTCTGCTTTAAAAACCTATCCAAGTTCCTTTTCAGATTTCATTACAACACTTTCAGGGTAGTAACAAGGTGATTGGCTGTAAAACCCACATAAGATACTAAAAATATTCTGGTATAATATATAGGATTTTTAGTTCTTCTATAATGATGAGTTAGTAAAGAAGTACTTTAGGGCATTATTGTGCACAACATACTGAGTTCAGTGTAGCAGCCACAATAAAATGATTACACTGCAAGATGTGGGACTGTGACAGTAAAAGAAAATGAATTAAAGCCACTGGATCATGTCTTAGGCTGTGTCTGTCTCTCCCATTGAGATTCTATTATTAAATTTTCATGTAATAACATCAGGGAGTTACAGAAACTGTACACCTTACAGTGCAGTTCTAACTTTGAATCTACAATTGCAGCATACCTCTGAATTTTGACTCCACAGCTATAACTGATTTGAGGCATAGCATTATAGCTACTGCATATTTGGCATCAGCATCAACCCCTTCCCCCATTTTGTACAAGGGTTTGGGGGGGGGGGGAGTCGCATCAATGGTGACCAAATCAGCTAGAGCCAGTATTCACATCTGGATAGTATAGAACTAAAAATATTTTATTTTTCTGGTGAAATACATAGGGTGTCTTTTTTATTTTTGATGTAATAACTTGTTAAGCCATTATTGTGTTCTGTATGTTGAGCAGGCATGAAGACTAATGCTCCAGATGTGATTGGATTACAGTGTAAACTTTCAGACTAAACTTTCTGACGTTTGGCTTGTTTGTAAAACATCATGGGCAGGATTCACGATGGCTTGCATGGAGTCTAAGAGCCGTGTAAGACTCCATGCAGCCATTGCGATCCAGGAACAGCCCGAAATCTTGTGTAAGAGACCAGCTAAAACGACTCTTACACGGGCAGGGCGTGGATATGCTAATCACCTCACTTGCAGCCGAAAGGCATGCAAATGAGGTAGATTAGCGATCCACGAAGCTGAAACCAGCCCGTGTAAGAGTCGTGTTAGGTGCAGAAATGTACTCAGTTGACAACTGAGTACGTTACTGCAAATAACACAACGGAGCCATGACGGCTCCAAATAAAGTGTGCAAATGTTGCAGTCAGCATGCTAATGGCCAAATATGTGGCCATTGGCATGGTATCCCGATGCAAACATGAAATAAAATATTTTTTTTTTCGGAGATCGGCGAGGTTTAAACGCAGTGCAGCCCCACGCAAACGGGCTGCGCTATATAAAACATAAAAATAAAGGTTTTAAACCCACAAATGTGGGTTTTATGTAATGCATGGATTTGCAATGCAGGGTCTAGGACACCAAAAACATGGCCACCGTCTAATGGTTGCTAAGGGGGGAAGCTGAGTGTAAGACATGTAACTAAGCATTAGTAGGCAATCCTATGTAAATGAGTGGTAGGATAGTGAATCACACTGTCACATAGCAAATGAGCACATTCCGTGTAGTGTAAGAGTTAGATGAGGGGGAGTAACAGAGTAGGAGATAGGTGACATCACAGAGGGGGAGTAACGGAGTAGGAGATAGGTGACATCACAGGGGGGAATGTCAGGAAGAAATCAATCAAGCTCATTGGAGCAAAGTGGTATGTGAAAGATGTCAGTCACACAGCATAAAAACAGGAGTGTCAACAGATAAGCATGGGAAAGTCAAGAAATGGAAGGTGTACACTGTGGCCAACACCAAAGTTTCATGCTGTACGTGCATGCGTGCTGGGAGGCGCGAGTAAGACAGAGTGCGCGCGTGTAAGGCAGAGTAAGCATGTAGGAGCCTGTTTAAAGATTTGTAAACCTGTTTGCGCTGGTGTGCGCGCGTTTTAATCCAAATAAGTAGATTCTAGTCCGTGTAAGCATGTGTGCGCGCGTTGTAGCCACTGTGAGCGTGTTTTCCCTGGTATGCGCGCTGCTGCTTCCCCCTGAGGAAACGGAGAGGAAAAAGGAAGCAGAAGAAATAGTGGGAAACTAGCAGGGAATACTTGTAGAGGTAGCGGGTGAAAACAATTAGAAGCAGGCAATTACACAGGCAGAATACAAGCCCAGCCCAGCACTTAAAACACTGCAAACAGCATTGCAGTATGTTTCTCTCAAGAGACACTGCAAGACAGGAGTAAGCTAGTAGAAGTGAAAACTGAAAAAGCTGCACTCAGACCAAACATGCTAGGGGCTGCCATAGCTGTCATAAGGAGACGTAGGAGACTTGCTGAGGGTGGTGACAATGGAAATGCTGCCAGACAACCCACAGTGAGGAGACGGAGAAGAGTGTACAGGCCCAGGGTCACCTACCAGGGGTTACATGAGCTGGAGATAGTGGAGCACTATAGAGTGGACAGAGACCTCCTGCAGAAAATTGTTGAGCTGTTGCAGGCCACGCCTCACGCACAGAACCAACAGAGGGGAAACCATCTCAGTGGAAACCAAGGTATGTGTTGGCCTAAGAATACTAGCAACAGGTACCTTCCAGAGACCAACTAGTGATATGATGGGGATATCACAGACATCAGCCTCCAGGGTACTGCACCAGTTCCTGGATGCCATGTCAGCACATGTCGGTGAGCATGTATATTTCCCCAATGCCTGTGAGGTATTGGCCAGCAATATGCGTCTCTTCCAGCAAATAGCGGAATACCCTGAGGTAGTGGGTGCAATAGACTGCACGCACATACGCATCAAAGCACCAACTGATGATATGATGGGGATATCACAGGCATCAGCCTCCAGGGTACTGCACCAGTTCCTGGATGCCATGTCAGCACATGTCGATGAGCATGTATATTTCCCCAATGCCCGTGAGGTATTGGCCAGCAATATGCATCTCTTCCAGCAAATAGCGGAATACCCTGAGGTAGTAGGTGCAATAGACTGCATGCACATACGCATCAAAGCACCAGCTGGTGAGCGAAGTAGGGCCTACATTAACCGCAAGGGCTTCCCCTCCATCAATTGCCAGGTCGTGTGTGATGCCCAGGGTATAATAATGAATGTGTGTGCTGGCTGCCCTGGGAGCTACCATGATTTCCCATATCTGGCATTTGACGCAGCTGTACCAGACATTTGCCAATGGGGACATCCCACATGGTCACCTAGTGGGGGATGCAGGTTATGCACCGGAGCCGTGGCTGATGACACCCATCAGAAACGCACACACACCTGAACAGGAACGCCATAATGAGGCACACACACAAACACATAATGTAATAGAGCGTGTGTTTGGGCTGCTTAAGTCATGGTTCCGGTGCCTGGACACATCTGGTGTAGCCTTGCATTACTCACCAACTACATGTACCCAAATTGTCATGGTATGTGCTATGCTACATAATATGATTCTGCGAAAACAGCTGCAGCAGGACCAGCATAGGGCCGGCACAAACAGCCCCCCACCATTGCCAAGGCCATCACAGGCAGAGCGTGACTCTGAGGAGGAACAACCTGAGCCTGCCCCAGTAGGCAGAAGGAGGCTTGCCCAGTATGCCCTGGCCTTGGCAAAGAGGCAACGCATAGCACATACACTGGCTCAGTAGGAACCCTGGGAATGATACCCCTCTCTGACTCGCTCATATAGTAACAGGGACGCCTAACATGACACAACCTGCTCTCAAACATGTACAGGGGTGTATTATGTGCATCCGACAGAGGCAGCCCTGCAGCACCACCTGAGGCATGATCGCCATGTGTTAAGCAATGTAACACCATCTAGTATATGCAAACATGAAGACCCAACCTAACATCTCACCCTCACCAAGCATGATGCCACACTATGAAGACAACAAGATCAAGTACAATAATTGGCTGAGGTATTACTGTTAGCAAGGGGGAACACATGGCTGACAGCCTGGGCTGACATGCTGAGCAAGACATGATGCCCCACCTGCTAGGGATAGCACGCACCCAGCACACCTGGCTGTGTGGATACTGGCAAAGGCTGTTGTCACCCCCACTGTGCCTGGAATAGGTAAGTCTGGAAACGCAAACCCACCACCATAGGTAGCACAAGGGATAATAACCTGGACGTAATGCTACCCAATACCAGAAGTCTAACCTGCAAGGTGCATGCAGACCAAACCCACCACAGCATGGAGAATGGTAATATGTGTTCTGTAACTGAAACCTGGGCAAGGCCCAGAAGAGCACCCTAATACTACCAGGTTATGCCTCATACCATGCTCTACAGCTCCAAAACCTGGAACACATGACAATAGGAGTGTGGCTACCAGTAATTATCAAGGATAACCACACCCTCAGGTTGGTACCACAGCAAGAAGCAGCATGGACTATCCACGGGCAAGTAACACTGTCTCAAACTGTGTACCTGTTTGAAGCCTGCTACAGACCACACACACAAACCCAGGTACCCCAGCCAGCCTTCCTGAAGACACTGCAGAGTATGAATGTCTCAACAAATACCAAACAAGGCACACACAAAGTATGACATAGGTGGCAATCCATTATGTATGGAAGAAGTAATCAGGGACCTAGGGACACAAGTGTACGGTAACCTGTCATGTGACACTCGCATTGCCAAGGTGGCCAGGAAGACCTGCTATATTGCCCACCTTAATATGAAAGGATGCACATGTAGAGCTAGAGAGGTTACTGTGCCCCCATACTCTTCCCTTATTAGGCCCATATGTGACAACAATCCCCCAGTTCGGATGCACCTTACCTTACTCCTGTAGCAGTCAGAAAGACCCCAAATGTACCCCACCAACAGGATAAAGGGTCCAAACATTGGACATCTGCAGCCTGGCTGAAGAAACCACAGCCCAATCCAGAAGCCTACTGCACAGTCAGAGGTGATGTATGCCTGATGCACAAGGCCATGTCCAATCCAGAATGAATGGACATGCTCCACTGCAGAAACCCCAAATCCAGCAGACGCACCACAGTGAGATATCTGAACCTCCACACATAGATTAATAGGATGTGCCGGAGGGACAGATCCATAACCCAGAGGCTCCTGACACTCTGGAACAGAATCCCATTCCATGATCGGCTGAGCTCCACACAAACTCAACAAGAGAAATCCGGTGAAGTGCATGGGAGATAGTAGGTGTACACTGGGAGCCATCCCTGTGTCGCATCAAGGAAAGTAAACCCTACCTGGGCATAATATGCACATTGCAAGGGGTGGTGAGACCCACACACGTCCGTGCTCAAACAAGGCCAGGGAAGATAGCCTAGTATGAACCTATGATGATAGAAATTGTGCAGGACAAAAAGGATTGTCACACAGCTGTCCTACCTGATGGTAGGAACCATGGTGATAATCCACAAATATGCTCTGCAGCACTCTAATATCACAAACGATACACCAAACCCACACACATTGCCAACAGCCTACTGAACAGATTCCTTCCAAACTCCCCACCAGCACCTAACTGCCAAATATCTATCCCAGGAGAGTGCTGGCCCCCTGACATTGCAGATGCTGCAGTAACAGCCAGCATCCACAAAGCATAGCACACAGCATCAATGGTACCAGATGGTGTCCTGGGTTGTGTCCAACAAGTACTGGTAAGAAGAATGGAACAGCAAATAGCATTACTGCGCAGTATCAGTCCTACCACAGGATATGTACCCAAAGAGCAGTGTACAGCAACAGTGGTTCCACACCACAAAGGGGGTGCCTGAATGGATACTGCAAACTATCACCCCTCAACCAGACTATCTAGGTTGGCAAAGTAATGGAGAGGATGATCATGGATCCCATGAATAACGAGATTGGGTACATACAGACATTGGACCCTACCCAGTGTGGCTGTCATAGGGCAGATCCTGCCCCTTACACATGTCTGACTCATGTGAAATGTGCACCAAGGCCATTGATGTGGGGAATGTTGATCACACAGCCTATCTGGACCTTGCTAAACCCTTCCATACAATACCCTAGTTGGCGGTACAGATAAGCTCATCAGCCTAACTATAAACCCCTATGAAAGTAGATGGGTTGCAAACCAGCTCAAGGACAGAACTGACCTGGCAGACATGCTGCAGCCATGGCAGACTGCAAACCAAGTACAACTGGCATCCCACAAGGCATGGTTCTGGGACCTCTCTTGTATGCTATATATGTCACATAGGTACAGGCCACATGGAAGGACTCTGAACAGGTTCGCAGAGGATTACAAACTGGCCACCATATCGGACCCTCCAGCTGACACAAGCAACCAACAAAAGGCACACATAGAAACAGACAAGTGGTGCCACAGCCATGTCAACAAGCTAAATGCAGAATAGTGTATAGTCAACCCCTGTGGAAACGCAGTACATGGCCAGAAATTACCACATAGGTGTTAACCCAGTGGGTACATCAGGAGCAATAAGAGTCCTGGGGACACAAGGTGATAGATATCCTGCATGTGACAACCATGTGTCTGTAGTGGTTACAGAAGCATACCATATACCCACCAAATCATGAAGGTAAGCACAGCTTGGCTAGGGTAGGTCAATGTGCCTCTCCAGTCATCCATCAGCAGCCTCACAATTGTGTACAATGTCCCTTCAGGGATGTACCATAGCAGACACCTGCAGCAACTGGAAAGACCACACCAATACCCCACCAGGAGGATTGCAGAGCTGTAACCGATGCCATGTGTCGCCTGAGTAAAGAAACTGCATCTCAATACAGTGCAATACTGCCTGGCTGGAGGTGAACTGTGCCTGATGTATAGAGCCATGACCAACCTGGTATCAGTGGACATTTGGCACCATGTAAACACTGAATGCTGGTGACCTATGCAGCTGACAGGCCTGAACCCCAGCACAGACATAAACAGGACATGCTGTACAGATTGGTCCATAACCCAGAAGCTCATTCCACTCACGTCTAAACTCCCACTACAGGATATCCAGTGAGCCCCTCAGTGACTGTCATCCAGAGGAATCATGATGACTGGATGGGAGATGGTAGGTGTACCCTGGATATCACCTGTATGTCACGGGTAGACAGAGGCACAGCACACTAGCCGTGACATATGTCATGGCAAATACCAGTAAATGTGTGTTGAAGGACAAATGCTCTCTGACTAGCATTACAAATGGACTAGGGCACATGGCCATTGTTTGTCACTGTCCACACAAGTTGTGGATTACATTAACAATGTCGAACAATCATGTACTATGCTGTCTATATCTGAACAAAATGCAACATGGTCATATCTGCACAACTGTCCCTCAACCAGTCTGGTGTGCTCACTATAAATATTACAAGCAGTGATGGGACTGAAACCGATTATACTGTCCACCACAGTGAAAGTTCTGCACCAGTACACTATACGACAATACAATGGTTTGGTCAGCAGGAAAGGATGATGATGACAACTGTATGCAAACTATCCCATCGTGACCCTGCAGGCACAGCATAGTGCCTGTTGGGTTCAGACACAAAGCAGTTGGGCAGTAAGAACACAACCTGATGTCCAACACTCAACTGTACATGTGATATATAGATGGTGTCCACACACAACAGAAATGTGGTGGTCCACAGATCCCAACATAAGGAAAGGTCACACTGGGCATGCTCGCACACTTGGATAAATGAGACGTAGCAGTCAAGAAGCCATACAAACTGCAAACTGGGCATGCTCACACACTTAGGCCATGTCACAGTTCAGCAGTTGCACACACATATCTGGCATTCCTATGTGTTAACACAGGAACCTCCCACAATACAGACATCTGCCCAGTGCACACAGTGAAGTTACAACAGAGACATAAGTAAAGTACTGGATCCCACTCATATGCAAACATCTCCCACAGTGCACATGCACACGTTGTTTATAGAGATAGGGAAGGCTATGGCAATAAAGACCCACAAACAGTATATGAGCAACAGTGCACATGCACACGTTGTTTATAGAGATAGGGAAGGCTATGGCAATAAAGACCCACAAACAGTATATGAGCAACAGATACTTGCATCTGACAGGTAAACATATGGCCATAGAGTGCAATGCCTGACTGTTGTCCCTAGGGAATACAGAAGGCTATCCACAAGTGTATTTGGCGTCTGCCTCCACAGTACAGTAGGCCACTGTGCCTGTGCAAAGTTCATGCATAGATATGCTCTCCCCTGTACTGATGGATAGTAACAGATGTACATACCCCTTCATCCATAATGATGTCAGCACACTATACATATGTCATGAGCAGACATCATACCCAGTAATGTGAATAGCGCGCTCCGCTACTGCATCTCTAACAAGTGTCATAACATAGGTAGGTAGGGGTTTGAATCCTGCAAGTGCACAGTGTGTGTGTGAATGTGTGTGGGGGAGTAGTGTGTGCAATTCCATGTAAGAAAAGTGTCCTTTTTGGCAATTATAACTACACAACACATGCTGCATATTCCACTGTCTAAACACTGATGATGTCAGCACCCTATAAGTACAGCAGGAGAAAGCAATCCCCCCCGGTAATGCAAATAGCACGCTCTGCTAATGCGTCTCTCACAAGTGTCATAACATAGGTAGGTAGGGGGTTGAATCCTGCAAGTGCTCAGTGTGTGTGTGAATGTGTGTGGGGGAGTAGTGTGTGCAATTCCATGTGTAAGAGAAATGTCCCTTTTGGCAACTATTACTACACAACACATGCTGCATATTCCACTGTCTAAACACTGATGATGTCAGCACCCTATAAGTACAGCAGGTAAAAGCAATCCTCCCAGTAATGCAAATAGCATACTCTGCTACTGCGACTCTCACAAGTGATCTAACATAGTTAGGTAGGGGTTTGTATCCTACAAACGCCATGTGTATTTTTGTCACACAGTTCGTCCATGTGTGTTGTTCCCAATATTGCACGACATACATTATATCAGTAATGTCAATGCACACATGATGCATGTGTGTGTTACCTACACATATGTACCTGTGAACTGCAAGAGTTCACATGTCCGAAGCCTGCCTCATGTGAATACATGGAATATGCATCAGACAACTGTATGACTGTGGTGTTCTGTGCAGGGCCTGCATGTGGTATGTGACTATACAGTGTAGGTTGTAGATGGTGTCATCCCACCAGCGAGGGATACATGACTGGTCTGGAGCATATAGTCCACATGTTGGTGATGAACAGGTGCAGCATGTTGTCACCACTTGTGGGAGTGGTAACAAGTTGTTCCATAGCAATGCAGGGAACGAATGATAAGAACCCTTCAGATAGGGTCTTGCAGCTAGAGTAATGCTCTCACACTATGTTTGGGTAGTCACTGTACAACCATATAATGGTGTGTGTAGAGACCGTCATATTCCCAGTGTTGTCAGGAAGGCCAAGTGGGTTTCCTGGGTATGGGAGTGTGGTGTGTGCCAGGCTATGAATCTGAAGGCAGTCTAACCCACTGTGAGTTGCACATGGAGAGGCTCTGATACTTTGTGCAGTGCCACCAACCTGGGGGTGTGTGTATCTGAGGTGCCTTTGGATACACCCCCCCCCCTGTTCTGGTTTGGTGCATGTGTAGGGGATGACAAGCATGGTATCAGGAATGACCTGGCACTGATGGTGTGCACCTGGGAGCCTTGTACCAGGAGTCTGTTACTGCGCGGATCTTGCTGTACTCCATGCTAAGGACAGTTTCCACTGCATGCATCTTTAGGTCTACACTGCTGCTGTTGAGTAGCATTTCTATTAGTGTCCTATCCCGTGTGATACCTGTGTAGGTGGCTGTGTAATGTCAGCCTTGCATACAAAGGCACTATGTGTGTAGCAACAGCCTCTGCCAATATACAACGGCCCATGGGTGACAGGTGCAAGCTGTCCAAAGCAAAGCAATGTGACTTATCCAGCATGTAATCCCACACTGACAGGCATTGGATCCCCTTTGAATGTCACTGAAACATACATTAACAAGTGTCATAACATAGGTAGGTGAGGGTTTGAATCCTGCAAGTGCACAGTGTGTGTGTGAATGTGTGTGGGGAGTAGTGTGTGCAATTCCATGTAAGAAAGTGTCCTTTTGGCAATTATAACTACACAACACATGCTGCATATTCCACTGTCTAAACACTGATGATGTCAGCACCCTATAAGTACAGCAGGTAAAAGCAATCCTCCCAGTAATGCAAATAGCATGCTCTGCTACTGCGACTCTCACAAGTGATCTAACATAGTTAGGTAGGGGTTTGTATCCTACAAGCGCCATGTATATTTTGTCACACAGTTCGTCCATGTGTTGTTCCCAATATTGCACGACATACATTATATCAGTAATGTCAATGCACACATGATGCATGTGTGTGTACCTACACATATGTACCTGTGAACTGCAGAGTTCACATGTCCAGCCCTGCCTCATAGTGAATACATGGAATATGCATCAGACAACTGTATGACTGTGGTGTTCTGTGCAGGGCCTGCATGTGGTATGTGACTATACAGTGTAGGTTGTAGATGGTGTCATCCACCAGTGAGGGATACATGACTGGTCTGGAGCATATGGTCCACATGTTGGTGATGAACAGGTGCAGCATGTTGTCACCACTTGTGGGAGTAACAAGTTGTTCCATAGCAATGCAGGAGCGAATGATAAGAACCCTTCAGATAGGGTCTTGCAGCTAGAGTAATGCTCTCACACTATGTTTGGGTAGTCACTGTACAACCATATAATGGTGTGTGTAGAGACCGTCATATTCCCAGTGTTGTCAGGAAGGCCAAGTGGGTTTCCTGGGTATGGGAGTGTGGTGTGTGCCAGGCTATGAATCTGAAGGCAGTCTAACCCACTGTGAGTTGCACATGGAGGCTCTGATACTTTGTGCAGTGCCACCAACCTGGGGTGTGTGTATCTGAGGTGCCTTTGGATACATCCCCTGTTCTGGTTTGGTGCATGTGTGGGGATGACAAGCATGGTATCAGGAATGACCTGGCACTGATGGTGTGCACCTGGGAGCCTTGTACCAGGGTCTGTTACTGCGGATCTTGCTGTACTCCATGCTAAGGACAGTTTCCACTGCATGCATCTTTAGGTCTACACTGCTGCTGTTGAGTAGCATTTCTATTAGTGTCCTATCCCGTGTGATACCTGTGTAGGTGGCTGTGTAATGTCAGCCTTGCATACAAAGGCACTATGTGTGTAGCAACAGCCTCTGCCAATATACATGACCCATGGGTGACAGGTGCAAGCTGTCCAAAGCAAAGCAATGTGACTTATCCAGCATGTAATCCCACACTGACAGGCATTGGATCCCCTTTGAATGTCACTGAAACATACATTAATTGCAGAAACTGATGATCCTGTCTACATATTGTGGCAGCATTCTTGGTGAGGGTGAGATGCTACTAAGGCCAGGGTCATACCAGCCTGTGCCACAAGCTCAGAGAGCCCCTTTATGTCCCCTAACATGTAGTCCAGGGAGGTGCTTCAGTGGTCATACACACTGGCACAGACCATGCTTCTACATGCCTTGGAGTGCCCGGTATGCTTGTGTTATGTGGTGGATCATAGTGCCCGACGGGCAGCTCAGCGTGACCGTCACCTTGTTCAGCCTGGGAGCAGGACCCCAGTGTACATGACGATAGAGGTACCTCATACAACTGTAGCAGGTGTGTTGTCAAGCCGTATGGCCTGTGACTGTTTGGCACACAGGCTTTGTGAGCTATGTGTTGCATGTGCTCTGCTCTGGCTTAACGTTTGCTTGTGTGTCTGCTTTGCAGGTGTCAGCTGCTCAGGCAGGATGCTATTCTGAGAGTCCAGTAATGTACCTGTGTGTTTCTGTGTTTGGATGGCAGTCGTGGCAGGTCTATGGGAGACTGGTACTGTATTCACTGTAGTATCCCACTCCACCTGACAGGGAATGCCAGTGCTGTGTTAACAGAGCTTAGCCCCCAGTTTGGCTATGTGGTTGCATCTCTCACATGTGTTGTACATGTATGGGATGGGGAGAGGGTTGTCTGTGTACATGGGGCAGCTGTAACATTGCCACATTACTCTCAGGTCCAGTTGGTGAATCTGCGAGTCGATAGACAGGTGACCTTTGCACATGCTACCATAGCATTGTGACTTCCATACTAAGTAACGACACATAGGGCCAATGGGGATCAAGGTACTCAAAGCGACTATGTGAGGGTGTAGTGCTCCTCATTTGTTAGTGCTGGCATATATGAATGCTATCTTGAGCAAATGCGAGGCAAGTCATATGCAATGTGTTACAGGCAAGCTACATGCAAACAGGACAAACAGTGACGTTCTGTCAAGTGACACATGGACATCAGTACAGTAAGTAATACAGATGTCACTAGGGATCCACAGAGGCACTGTATATCTGCACTGCAGGTGGAATCAGTGTTTCAGGAACATAACAGGAAAACGTGCATACAAACAAAGCTACAGTCAGCAGGACTGTATGTAGACTATGCTACAACAAACAAGGTGTACGACTTCCAGTAGGTAACAGTGCATATATGGAGGCACTATAAGCCAGTACCCAGACATTCACAGGTCAGACGGGCTGGGTCCAGCCGCACCCCACACAAGTGTATAGACCACGTACCTTCATAATGTTGAATAACTGGCCTGATACCCAAGTGCTCATACCTCTTAATAATACACATGTCAAATAACAGACACTGAGCCCTCACTCAGCATTTCCAGACTTAGTATGATGTATGCTACCTGTCCTGGCACCACAGTATCCTTGACATGTATGGACACTCTCCCTCCTGTCATAGTTAGTTCTGTGTGTTGGTGCTGTCATGCATGGTATGAGGTGTGACCTTGTAGTGCTAGTGTGCTCCTCTGAGCCTTGAACCTGTTGTGTAGTACTGCACAGATACAACATCCTGAAACATCTGCATTGCAGAGTCGTGTGTGGACAGCATGCAACTTGCAGTTGACATGACCATCATTGAGTATCAATATGTACATTGTTGTATCCCCTGTGCTACCTATGTAGGTGGCCATCCCTTGACAACCTCACCACCAGTATGCAAAGATGTGCAGACAGAACACTGTGGTAATTACTATGGGTGTACAAATCAATACAATGACATTCATACTGTAACTGCAGCAGACATGCTGGTATATACCCACAATGATATCATTACACTGTACTGTTGTCAACATCATACTATTACAATACGTCTTATGTAGTCACCCTGTGCATCAGCACCATGTTAACCTGTTCCTGCACCGATTTTACAGATTGCAGGAGGTGGCACAGTTTCATCATATGCATAGGGTGTGCACCTGGTATGCCTGAGTATGCCACTGATACAACCAATTGACATGTCTGTGTGTGTTGGTGAGGGACAGCAGTACAAGATGGGGCAATGTTGATGCAGTGTGTGCGTGTATGCAGTAGCCCTAGGTGTTATCACTTTGCATATGTGTATGAATGCACACAGTCCCACCTCATGTCTGCCATATACAGGTGTTTGTGGACAGCCACAGACTGTACCTGCCAGGTCATACAGATCACTGTCTGTGGCCACGGACACGGTACCTGTGCTTGGCAGGGGTGCTGCGGACCGTATCGTGTACTAAGCCAGACTGGGTACTGTCATCAGAAGCAGGTGACTGGAGACAGGTCCCTGTTGGGACTGTCCAGTGCCACGTGCAAGTGGTCTCCTGGGGCGGTCTAATGACAGCACAGACCCAGCATTGCTGGGGCTGCTGCTAGCACTATGTGATCTGCCGCGGGCCTGTTGTCCGGCTGCCAGCTGCTGCTGTTGCTGGCATACGGCCACGTCGACGCCTCAACTGTTCACCATTGCCCTGGCTCATGGACATGTAGTTGTGGAACAGATCTAATGTGTCCCCTCAACGTCTGTCATTGACCTCGGTGAAGTTACGGATGGCAGCCGCAACATCACGCATACTGTCACTCATGGCTGTGCGACATGCTCTCAGCTCCCTCAGACCCTGTCTGGTGTACCGTTCCATATGTGACTGTGTCTGTATTACAGCCCGAAACATAGCTGAGGTTGAAAGACCTCTGTGGGCACGTCTGACAGGGGCGGTACGCCCACGGATGCTCCCACGAGAACCCCTGGACGTCTGCCTACGTGGTACCGTGTCAGGACCCTGGCCATGGCTGCTGTGTGGGGATGCATGTGCCACCGGTACCACATTACCCTGGTCAATGCCCACTGTATCCTGTCCATCACCTAGGGACATTGGTGACAAAGGTTGTATTGGCAGGATGACTGTGCGCATTGATGGGGTCGACAGCTGTGTAGTGTCAATTGGCTGACCAATGACGGACCCTGGCACACCTACCTGTGCCATTACACAGGTATCATCATTATCACTATCTACAGCAGCTAATTCAGGTTCCCTGCTGCACGACACCAGAGCAGCACCAGAACCTGTGGGAGTAAGATGGGAAACGCAGTTTACAATGTGTACACAATGTCACCACTGATGCGCACATGGGCACATGCACACATGGGCACATGCACACACCTCAGTATATGAGCTATCAACCCACAGACACAAACACACCTGCAATCAAACACATAGCACTACTGCTTCAGCCTATTATTACCATTAGTATCAAGAGTATTGAAGGTAATGGTATTACACACTCACCAGCATGGATAGGCTGCCTTGCTGTTACACCAGAGGGACCTTCAGAAAAGAGACATTTATTGTCAGTGGGCACAACTGTGCCTTTGATACTGTGGGCATGATACAGTTCAGTAGTGCAACAGTTAGCTTCCACAGGTGTACTGCAGTTATTGAGGATATCACTCTTGCACAATAATTACCAAGATTACAGCTACAAAACGAGGACACACCTCACACATGCATAACCTAACAGTGTACAGAATGATGGCATATTACCTGCATGCTCTGTCCTGCTGCTGTGTGGCTCCATCCCCTATCATTACACATGTATGCTGCTGCTGTTGTGCTGGAGTCACAACACTTAGGAGTAGTCCCTCCAGTCTGGTGAGGGGGGGATGTCTAGCCACCCCACCACCTGTGGCAAGCTGCTGCCTGTGGATATCCGACACACGCTGACGACATTTCTAATTAAATCACTGCAGTGATGGCGTACCTGCTCATATGTCCGGTTATGTGTGCCTATGTCATTTACCCGATGGGCCAGGTCTTGCTACAGTGCAGCTCTCTCCTGCTGGTTCTGGCTGGTGCGGGAAAAGAGTACAGCGAAATCCCACACCAGGCTCTGGTGTATCTCCTCCTCCTCTGCAGCGGAGTAGACAGGGTTCCGCTGGTGATCCATAGCCCTGAAAAGGAGAAGGAAA